>NC_051441.1:4874778-4914284 GCF_001649575.2 Kryptolebias marmoratus | reverse complement strand
AAAAAAAAAAAAAAAGGTTGGCTGAAATGTGCGCAATTGTTTCCTCTTGTGCACATGTGGAGCATTTGCGTGTGCAGGTGCCAGAGGAGTTAAGTTGCATTAAATATTTGAACACATCCCCCCCCTTCCCTCCCACACCACACACACACACACACACACATAGACTCTGCAAATTTACTCACCTCCTATTCTGCAGAATTCTCTCCATCAGATTTTTTTTCTTTTTTTGCAGAAACATTCAGTTTATTATTTTAACTCCACGTTAATTGGAATTCACACCATAGTACTTGTGACATTTTGATAATCGCACTATTGACTGTTATGTCGGACAAACACTCCTGATTTTTTCTCCCCCCCCTCTCCTCTCCTCTCCTCTCCTCTCCCTCTCTCTCTCTTACCAAGTTGAGTGAGAAAATGAGTGGGCATGAACATGATAATTTAAACAGCGAGATTCATTCACTCACTTTTTATCCTGAGTGGAGCACAGAGTGTCACTGGAAGTTTATTTATTTATTTATTTTATATATTTATTTTCTCAGAAATTCAAACTCAATGTAAATGCAACTTACTTAAATTTAATTTTTATCAGAAAACAAAATGAATCAAATAAATGAATACACGTTTGTGTCTTATCTGGGAATCTAGTTCACAAAACATCTGTGAATTAGTCGATAATTAGTATCACCTCCAATGTAACACATTATCTCATTGTCTTTTGTGTGTGTGTGTGTGTGTGTTTCTTATTTGACAGTGTTGCATATTTTTGAGACGTAATGAAGTCACACACCCGCACAGTTGTTATTTCTGGGGGAAAAAAATAAATAAATGTTCATTTTTTTTCCTGCAAAGATTCGCCATTTTTGCCAACTGATTTCAGATTTTATTCAAACTAAAGGAAAATACAGTGATTATGTTGTAGTGAGTTGGCTTCAGTGTGTGTGTGTGTGTGTGCCATCAGACTAATTTGCTGCAAGGTTAAAACATGTTAGGACGGAGACATTCCAAGGATGCAACACGCGCGTTTTTTCCCCTCATGCATGAGCTCATGTTCAACATTAGAGGAATATGCATATTCATTGGCCAAGTCCTCAAACAGCTGCTGTGTGTCTGAGTGTGTGTTTTCTTTCTTTCTTTCTTTCTTTCTTTCTTTTAGGGAAGGGCTACTCAGGATGAGCGCTCTCTCTGTATTTTTTTAAACGTCCTGGATAATGAACAGATGCTGCAGAAATTAGGAAAGAAACACGGACTCCTCCCAGCAGCGCCACTTTGGCCCGCTGAACTGCGGCGCACTCCGGGCTGTCCTCCCCGGAGCTCCTGGTGCTGCTGCTGGGGGACATTAAGGGACTTGGCACGGCTGTCCTGCGCCAGCCTGCCAGCCTCCCTCTTCCTCCCTCTCACCGGACAGAGGAGGAAGAGGAGGAAGAGGAGGTGCTGCTGGTGGGGATTTTGATAGATGCCCTCTCACATCGCTGGCTGGCTTCACTTTTTGGACCGAATCCTCTTTTTGCATTTTCTCCGCCCGTTCTTTTGCTGACGAAACCAAAAATTTAAAAAATGTACATATTAACCTAAAACTTGCATCAAAATAAATGAAATAAAGCCACTGAGCGGGCCTCAGACCTTCCTCGGAACATGGAGGGGTTGATTCCCATCAGGGACTCTCACAGGTGCCAAGTGGAACATGTTGTCCCCCACTCCATCCCCCCAATAAAAGCCTGTGTTTAACCTACAAGACTTATTTTAACAAAAAAATTAGAATAAATATCATTTTAAAAGCTCAACCAAACAGAAATATAAATGAAAATGTTCCCTCTGCATTAGCTTGCACTGCCTAAATAATAAAATTTAAAATAATTTCAAAGCAACCAAAATGTAATTTTTAACTAAATATTATTAATTAAACCTAATTGGACAAATAAATACATCAGTTTGTTTTTTTACTTCACTTCAGCTGTTCCACAATAGCATGCCTTTGTTAAATTAGTTTGTTATTTGCTTTAATTTTTCATGTTTCATTTGTTTTATTGTTTTAAATTTATCCAGAAATGCCCCTTTAAAAAAAAAAAACTCAAACAGGAAGCCACTTTTCTTCTGAAGACAGAGTCCGAGTTTTCCATCCAAAGTGAAGGAATTAAACCAGGACAAGCTGGTGGAAAAAAAGAGGTTTGAGACCGAGAATTATTTGAGTTTGATGAGCTGCAAAAAAAAAAAAATCTTCTTCTGCCTTTCCCCCTATAATAAAAGTCCGTGTTTATTTTTTTTAAGTGATCGTTTTATTTGCATAAACTCTCTAATTATTAAAAATAAAACCAGAAAGGGTCTGAGTGGAGTCGCTGCAGGGATGGAACCCAAAGCCTGAGTGAGGATTTCGTGCTGCAGAGAACCCAGGACCGGTTTTTGGAGGACATATGCGTCCCGGGGCCAGGCTGAGGACGGCTGTACCCCCCTCTGCACCTTTTCTGACTCTGCGCCTGTTTGAGCCGCAAACCCCCCAAAATCCCGCTGCCACGTCCCCCCCCCCTCCCCCCGTCCAAAGGAAAGACTGGAAAACAGATAAAGGTGGAAAGTCCAGACAGTTATTTTATGTAAAGCTGCAGCGCTCGTTTATGAACCACACCTTTCTAACAGATATTTAGCTTTTTACACTGCAGCAACATTTATGTTTTCGATTAATAAATAGGAAAAATGAAGAATTACATCCACGGCTAAATAATCATTATTGTAAGTAAACTATGAGGCATCGAAAACTGCTTTAAAATTCACTAGATTGTGTTTTTACAGGGTTTGTTTTGGCACTCTTTAGTGCATTGCTCCACACGAAGGAGAGGAAGCAAAAGGAGGTGCTAATTTTTTATTTTACACAAACTCTATGCGTGAAGTAAATAAAAAATGATCAACTTTATTTAAAATAAATAAACCTTCTGGATCAAACTGTAGGAGCAGGAGCTTCACTCGGTGCTGATCTTTCTCCTGTCATTCAAATGATAGTCCAAAAAATAATATTTATATATATGTATAAAGACCACAACTAGAGTCTTTAGATCCACCTTTCAGTTTAATTTAATTTAAATTAGTTGTAGATTCTTCAGTCCAGATCTGACATCTGTTGGATTTCTAAGGTTAAGTCCAAAAAGCAATGATACCTTTAAATTTTAAAGCTGTTTAGAGTAAAAAGAAGATTCAGTGGCATCATTTCTCTTTGTTGAGATGCTCTGTGACTCTGTTTCCTCCCTTCTGTCCTATTTAAGAAGAGGAAGGCCCAGAGGCTCCGAGCAGCTCCTGCAGGTTGTGGCAACAGGCCTGATCAGCTGCTGCACGAAGACGCCACCAACCTCTGAGAAAACAGCATTTCTTCTAAAGCTGCCTTTAAAAAAAAAACCGGAAAAAATCAAGTTGCACAATCTCTTTTCTTGTTGTTTTATTTTGACCACACAGTTGGTTGAATACAAAGTTTGAGAGACTTGAATTTATATGAAAAGAAAAAAAAAAGAAAAAAAGCTCAGTAACACAGGGTTCCCTTCATTTCCATAGGCTATTAACATTAATTACAAAAAATCCACAGTAGAACACGTGCAATAATATAATAATAATAATAATAATAATAATAATAATAATAATAATAATAATAATAATAATAATAATAAACTGATTCCGCATAGCAGATTCCAAAAAGAAATGTTTAACCAAAGTGAAAAATAAAATAAATAGAGTGCAATGGCTCAGTTACATTAATAAAAGAATAAATAAACAAATAAATAACATTGCAAAAAAATGTCTTCAGGGTTAATTGTTGGGTATTTATGTGTTTTTTTTTAATTTTTTTAGATTTTGGACTGGGCATTTTTGCCAGGTTGTTGGGTGTTAATTTGTGTGTGTGTGTGTGTGTGTGTGTGTGTGTGTGTGGACACATACAGTCCCTTCCTGGGCCCCGCTGCCTTGGGTTTTGCATAGATGCTAAACGACTCATTAACTGGCAAAAATATCCCAAAAACAGAACAAAACAAAAGCTAACATTATTTTCCGAGCTCAGTTTTATCTCAGCATCATTCTTCTTCTTTTTTCTTTTAGATTCTTCACATCTGAATATTGCATCCTTGCTTTAAATCTTACAGGGTGACATGTTTTATTTTAATCTCATTCAGAAAGCCTTTAGGTTTCAGGGCTTCTACAGCCAGAGATGCAGTGGTGTGTGTAAAAAAAAACAACAAAAAAAGTGTGTAAACTCTGACGTTCAGTCATCAGAATGCAAACAACCACCAACACAAACACAAATCACACATGAAAAATATTAACATCGTCAAAGAATCTTGTCCTGGTCTTGTTGTGATTTGTTCAGAGAGTTGTGTCACCTTCAGAGGATGGACAGCTTTTATTGCGCAAAAAAAGGATTGTGGGTAAATTGTGTTACCCTCCACTACATCCCTGACTACAGCAAAACAGATTGAACAAATTAAAGGAAAAATAAAAAAAAAACACTAATGACAACGACGAGTGAGGGGTTTCCCAGAATGCCTTTCGATCCTGGTGGGTGAAGTCCAGAAATGTGCCGTGGAGAGATTGTTGAGGACGCACGTTTAGCTGTGAAAAAACGCGTTCAGTTCGTCGTACACGGGGGCGCGCTCGTGGTGTAAGTGCATGTCGTGGTAAGGCAGGACGTTTTCAGAGTGAATGCCGCTCCGGGCCCCCGAAGAGCCAAACACCAGGTTGTGGGCCCCGGCGGGCCTGGGGCCAGGCAGGCCAGAGTAATGCATAGAGTAATGGTACCCCTTCTCGTTGTCGGGGGAGGCGGAGCCTTGGTGCTTCAGGGAAAAGTTGCCATTGATGCACAAGGGCGGACTGAGGGGCCCCTCGTACTCGGGGCTGTTGTACTCCGGGGAGCCGCTCCCCCCGTACAGGGAGTCGTAGGCCGAGCAAAAACCGTGCGTCCTCAGCGAGTTCGAGCCCGGCTGGCAGTGGGGGCTGGACAGGCGCGCGCACTGGTACGGGTAGGAATGCATGGAGAAGGAGCCGGAGCCGTACCTGCCCCCCTCCTGGCACTGCTGCTCCGTCAGGAAGTTGCGCGAGTTGAGCTGCAGGCATCCCGCCACCAGGTTGGTGGTGGGCTGGGAGAGACCCTTACACAGCGTCTGCACGTAGGACACGAGCTCGGGCCTCTTCCCGGAGCGCAGGATCTCCGACAGGGCCCAGATGTAGTTCTTTGCCAGTCGCAGTGTCTCAATTTTGGACAGTTTTTGCGTTTTGGAGTAGCAGGGCACCACTTTACGCAGATTGTCGAGCGCAGAGTTCAGGTCGTGCATGCGGGTCCGCTCCCTGGCGTTGGCCTTTATCCGCCGCATCTTGGAGCGCTCGATCCGGGCCTGGGTCATTTTGCGCTTCTTGGGGCCCCTTTTCTTGGGCCTGTCCCCCTCCGTGTCCTCCCCGTCGTCCTCCTCCTCCACCTCGTCGTCCTCGTCGTCTTCCCCGGCGTGCTCGGAGTGAGTCCGGCTGCCTCCTCTCAGGTCCGAAGCCTCCATGTCGTCCTGCGCGTCCTGCTCGTCGTCCTTCAGTTTGTGGTCCTCTCCGTCGCTGTCCTCTGCCCAGGCAGAGTACTTCTGAACCTCGGGGAGCAGCGACGGGTCACTGAAAAGCCTCGTCAACATTGTGACTCTGCAGGGACAAGAGAACAAGATCGACAATCAGACATTAAAGGGGAAGGGATGTCAAACACAGGGAGCGTCAATCTGTCGCAACGGCGCGGCAGCACCAAAATGTAAATAATTTCTCTATAAATATCTGAAATATTTGGTTCAGTACGTTTTAATTTCTATAATTAATCTATGTTTGGCCACAAAATACAAAAAGTACAAATGGAAAAAGAGGGAAATGAGCTTTCAGGGCTTTCCGCTGCTTTGCAGTTAGACGGATACCCGTTTAATTCCCTGCTGTCATCCGCGTGCCCTGTCGCGTCCTCTCGCAGCGGGTCCCAGTGGCAGGGGCCACATTACAGGTCCCATGGGGCCCCCCACTTTCACTCCTCCTGACGCCCATATACTCTTTTGGCTGCATTCCAGCACTATTCATCCACAGCGCGCACCTCCTCTCAGACTAGGCAAAGAAGGAGGGGATTTTATTTATCTGACTAGAACTCCGTTTTCATTTGGGTTGTGAAACGGCTCTGAAAAGCAAATATTCTTGACAGAAAAGCGCTTCTCCTCACAAAAAATACAAGTTTTCTGTATTTTGCCTAATCTCAGTAATACTAATAAACATGTAATTTGTCTATTTGTTTAAGAAAAAGCCCCAAAATACGAAAATCCAAGCTATTTCTTGAACATTATTATAAAATAATTGAATCCTTCTACCACGAGAATAGCAGATAGTATCCCAATATAAAAAAAGAGACTGAACCTTGACAGATCCTCTCCTCTTATTCTTACAGCAGCGGCAGCAGAAAGTCTGGCAGCTCGCGCGAAGGTAGGCTCTGATGGTTGCTTAATTAACTCTGGGGGGTGTGCCAGGGGCAAAATCTAGTTTTTAAACCTCAGGATCGGGAGGTTTGCGCAATTAAAAGGAGGGGAGGGTAAAAAAGACCCTCGCGACATCAATTAACAAATCATGCAGCTTACATGAAATAGATTTTACAGATAATTCTGTATGCAAGAGCGCGTGACTCCAAAGCCCCTTTTAGTCAATGGCTACAAATGGAAATCACTTGTATCCTTTTAGATCTCGTTAAAAATGAATTATTATAATAAAAAAACTCGGTCCTGTGTTGTGGCGTGGGAGATAAAAACGGACAAACGGGGATAAATCACGCGGCGCTGTGGCGCTGTCCCACCCTTTCATTTCCTCCGACACCGAACAAATCATCGATAAAAAAAGATCAATAAATCTTCAGCTGAGCTCGAGGACGTCCTTGGTTGGGACCTCTGAGCCGATCCAAACACCTCCCCCGGAAAATTCTCATCAGTCTCCGTGGTTGTCTTTTGTTTGTCAGCCCGCCGCGCCGCGGTCCGAGCGCAGGAATCTACATCAAATCAGTGTCCAGCAGGGCTCTATTTACAGCCCGAGCGCTGCTATCAGGGGCTGCTCTCCAAATCCTCGGGACTGCGCTCCTGTAAGAGATCCAAGAGGGGTGAAACTGACGTGCCTTTTCGATTTGAGTTCTTTAATCTGGGAGTTGATAGTCCAGGCAGCTCTGGATGTCAGAAGTTGAAGGACAAGCGCGACGAGAAAAAAAAGGGGGGCGAGGAGCTGCAGCGCACCCAATAAAACAGAGAAATGACACACTGGATTCAACGCGTGCCATCTTCATCTTATCTATCCCAAAGTCGCTGCATCGCGAGGAGAGATGTGACAGAACAAAGTGACACACAGAAGGTGATAATCCAAATGGATCCGCGCCAAAAGATGCTAGAAATTACAAACGAAACGTGTGATTTAAATCATCCAAATACATCGTTTAAACTCTATCAGAACAATGTGCAAACCAGCTATTAAAACACTACTTTTAATCCGGTAATTGGATTAATTTATCCTCCATTTTGAACGACAACTTCAACATGCCAGATTTTTTTTTTCAAACTGTTCCAACTTACCTCTGCTCGCGCTCTTCACAGCGGATTGGAGGCGGAAGAAATAGGGAAGAAGAAGAAGAAGAGAGGGAAAAAAAACCCACGCGCTTTACTTTCAGACCATCTTTGTGGACGCACGAGCGAGCGAACCTGCGCTCCTTCTCAGCGCACAGGTGCAGGGAGCGCGCGGCTGGCTTTCAGTGGTGCTGATGCTGCGTTCAGTGGTCCTCCTCTCCCGGCACGCTCACTTCAATATCCGGAGCTTGTGCGTCTTGGCGCGTTTGCGTGTGTATTTGCGTGAGGGTGTATGTGTATGAGTGTAGATGCGTGTGTGTGAGTGTGTGTGGAGGTGTGTGTGTATGTGTGTGTATGTCAGTGCGCGTATGGACACCGTGAGCTACCGGGGACGGGGTTACATACCAGCTAAGGCTGTGATGCCAGCGCCCATATGGCTGGCACGTCACCGGCAAGAGCCATCACATGAGAGCCCGGTGATTGACATGCGCCCGCATTCGGAGAGATTTGCCCTCCCGGGGGAAGAGAGAGACACAGAGAGAAAGAAGGAAGGGGGAGAGAGAGGAAGAGGAGGAGGAGGAGATGGTGGTGGTGGTGGAGGAGGAGGGCTTCGCCATCTGTCACCGCGGTAGCGCTCACACAGCCAGAAAAAAAGGAGGAAAAACAGAAGAGAGAGGGAGAAAATAAAATGGAGGAACAACAAAACTCATCAGCGTTGACCTGTGCTGCTGCCTCGAGACATGCAGGCCACTTTTTTTTAACCGAAACGTCTAATTCACCTGTCAAACGCTCGCGTTAATAGCCAATAAATATCATCATATTACAGCAATGTCATAAAGACTGGTAAAAAAAAATCATAAAGTAAAGAAATAAGATCCCCACATTTTTTTCTCGTGCTTAATGTGCCCTTAAATTAAAAAAAATGTAAGCTGCCAACCACTACTCCTGTTTGTTTACCTCCTGAAAACAGCAGAAGTGACTGAAAATAGGTCATCTATGTTGACGTCCATGTTTAGGATGGACAAGTCTGACAATTCTGATGGATTCTTAGTATTTATGCACAGATCTGCCGAGTAAAATAAGCACATAAAAGTGCTTTGTTTACACTGAATGCATACCCACATTTCAATGTTTCATATCAATATATCTGGAGTAACCTTTTTAAAACTGCACCATTTGATATATTTCACACACTGAGTTTATTTAATTAATTTAATGTGTTTATTTAATGTTACAATGAACATTCAACTGAGAAGTTTATTTAATTAGTTAATGTAATGAGATGAATGCTTGTAACGCTGCTGGATCTTTTTAATCTATCTATCTATCTATCTATCTATCTATCTATCTATCTATCTATCTATCTATCTATCTATCTATCTATCTATCTATCTATCTATCTATCTATCTATCTATCTATCTATCTATCTATCTATCTATCTATCTATCTATCTATCTATCTATCTATCTATCTATCTGTTGAATTAGAGCTACTAATAGGTGAAAAAAAAACTTAGACAATTATAGCTTGAAATTGTACTAGCTAGCTGGTGCTAATCGCTGGTAGCTTCAGCAAACGAAAGCCATTCATAAATAAATTAATAAAGCTAACCAGGCTAACGTTATAACTGTTTTTACCCTCTTATCTCTGCTTATTACATCCTAAAGCAAAGGTCCAGTTTGGTCAACTTCTGGACTGTGAAGAATGACTCCGATGACTGGGTCAAACTTTTTGGCCCAGTATTTAGTCAAACCAACAGCTTTAACTCAGCAGTTGAGTTATTAAGACAACCCAGCAGTTTTTAGTGTGTAGAAGTTTTCAATGTGGGAAAAATCATTCAACAAAGCTGGATTATAACATTTCCACCTATTTACTCAAAGAAACAGTGGGCAAACTGGTGATTTGATTCCGCCTCCGCCACATCTTTGGTTCCTTCATGCCTGAGTGGGGGCAGAGGGGGGGATGGGGATGCATTATAAGTGCATTAAGGCCAGCGGAACAGAAGGCATATTGTTTATTTATTTACCTAATTGGATCAAATTATGCCTTCATGTATTCAGAGGAACCAAAACCAATTGTGATTTGTTCAGACTCTTGCGGGGCCCAACACTGGCTGCGGCTGACCCACTTGCCAGAAATGAATCTGATTAAAATATTACATATAGGCGAGCGGTTTGTGTGTGAGGATCAAATGTTTCGCCGAGAGCTGCTGCTTGTGTTTGCTGCGAGGCTGAGTGAATGGAAGCAGTGAGAGCCTGAGACCCAGGTGTGCAGGTCCACTAGGGATGTATGAAAAATGAGGAGGAAGAGGAGGGGGCGTGTGTGTGCTGGTGGATGACAGGGAATTGATGCTGGTTGGAGCTGGCAGAGGTGCCCAGGATTAAGGAGGAGGCATGTTGGCACACGAGTGGTGGAGGTGCGAGGATTCCTCGCCGTCCTGGTGCCCTGCAGTATGTCTGATCTGCTGCATTGTCTCCGTCCCAGCTAGGAGATCTCTCTATTTAGGAGGCATTATTGAAGTTAATGTGGAAGAAATGAGCTTGATGACCACACAGTCCAAGTTGGCACAAAGAGACCCACCGGGCTGAGAGAACAGGGACCTAGAGGATGAGAAATAGCTGATGGCTCATCATGTCCTTGGTCCTGAGTCGCTCCTGTATCTCCTCCTCAGACACAACCCGGGAATTGGTTTGGAGGTTATAGGGTCATCCATTGGGTCACGGCAGCTGTGGTACGGGAGCAGAGTTGCTGCACGTTCGCTAATGTGTCTCATCCCCCCTGTGGAATTAGGGGGATGATAACCTGGCTCTACCCCAGACCACGGCGGTGTGATTGTGTCAGCATGTGAGTGTGCAGAGGGGCATCGAGCATCATTATCAGCCAAATTCATGCCTTCTCCGTCCTCGGCTGCTCTGTGGAGGGGGCTGGTCAGAGAGGTGTGGGCAGCGGCGCAGCGCAGAGCCATTCTCAACAAGTCCCAGACAACCTTCAGGTCACCTTGCCAAAACAAATGCTAAATGTCAACAGCTCGAGTTTAGCCGATGGTGGGGCTCAAAGCAACTCCAATCAGGAAGACTTTGATCTGATATTAAAACGCCAGAGGAGAGAGCTTGTTGGGATTTATGGCATTTTAGAATCACTTTGCATCCGGTTTGTGTGTGGATTAGTCAAAGCAAAGACCACCTGCTGTGCTTTTTAATGCACTGCAATCAAAATGCAAAACTGGAGCTCTTTCCCTTTAAGATATCATATATCTCCATCACTCCTCTTCCTCTGTGTGTAAATGACATCCAATAGCCTTTCAAAGTCGTCAAGCCACACCTCCACACCTTTGTCACCCCCCCCTCCTCTCCCTCCTCCCCCCTGAGTCCTTTTCTTGCTGTCAGACACGAGAGGTGATGACCTGCACTTCACTTGTCTTTCTGAAAGAGGTGCAAACTTCTGCCGGCTTAAATATGAGATATGGCACAAACACACACACATACACAAAAGGACCCCCCCAGCACACACACACACACACCAACCCCCCCGACACACACCCTTCCTCCTCACACCAGATTCCTGGACCCCATCTGCACTCTCCTCTCTCCAGCCCCCTAATTGCATATGCACAAATGCAAATGCCTATTAATTAATTACTTGACTAATTAGTGCAGTGGTATTTTAGGGCGATAAATCAAGTGGAGATGGGGGGGTGGGGGGTGCAAGGACGGCGGCTGGGGGCAGGAGGAGGGCGGTGCTTCACCAGAGGGGACTGTTCCTGTACCGTACAAATCCAGCGAGGAGGATCTGCAACAATCAGAGCCTCTGAAGTGAGACACTGGAGAAAAAATGCTGAGAGGTGAATGGAAGAGGAGAAATTAAGGCTGAGAAGTGACCTCCGCTCCTCCAACTGTGCTGTTTCCTGGCACGCGGCCAAGCCTGGATGCTCATTGCACCTACTTCCACAAAGAAGACAACAAAAGCATCTCAGACGACATCCACTGATACATATTTATGCTCATACTGTAAACCTTGTATAATAGTTCAACGAGCAGAACAGTTGGCATTGTTTAGGCGAAGATACTGATGTGATAATTATGGCATCTGCGACTGGAAGGTGAATAAATCTGGCAACCTCTGTAAACTGTGTGTATGTGTGTGTGTGTCTGTAGGTGTGCCAGGCCCCCACCATAGGCACCCATGGAGATCTCCGGACTGAAATATTCATTCTCGTTTTCTCGCCCAGACAGTGTGGTCCTAATTGCAGCATCAGAAAGCTCCGCCTCTCCCTCTCGTCTGGCTTGGCTGCAGCAAAGACAAACCTCATCTGGGAGCTGGATGCTTCTGTAAGTAAGTGTGTGCATGCCTCTCTCTGTGTGTGTGTGTGTGTGTGTGTGCAAATGTGCTGGCTGTCTCCTTCCTCACTTTTCTTGCTCATTCACAAATGCAGAAAGCAACAATTCAAGTTCAGTCTCAAATTCTTTCATTTTAATTCATTACATGTCCATTTATTCCCCGGTATTTCAGCTCTCCTGCCTGCCTCAGTCAGTCACCCCGCCTGTGACAGAGTTCCTGTCGATCTCTCCGTCAACATGTCTATCTGTCGATCTGTCTGTCCACAGGGTGAGGGTTTCATTAGTTCCCGTGCCAACCCTGCCCCTCGCCTGGCCAAGCTGAACCATCTTGTGGGATTTTTGGCTTTTAATTATAGTAAGAGAGGATTAATTATGGCAGTGGAAACAAGGGGCCATGCATTATTGATGCTATGAGTGAAGGGCTGGAGGGGGTAGAGGGTGCTAATTAAATCACTGCCCTACTGCCATGTCCTCCTCAATCGCTCTGTCTTCACCATGTCTTCCACCTGCTACATCTTCAACACCCTGTCATACTTTATTGCTCAGCCTACTTATATAAACACATGCTGCCAGTCTCTCGTGGCTTTCCCTGAGCTGAAACTCATTAAAGTCTCCACATTAAAGATGGACATTTATTAGAGCTGTATCTTATCAAATACCTCCGTTCAGCTTCATGTTTCCTGCATGTTGCTAAAAATGATCTTTATGTTTGGACTGGTTTGCAGTCTCCCACATCCTTCTGCGAGTAATTAACCCATCTTTTTGAGCGTTCCTATTTGCGACAAAAGTTACATTTGCTTTTATTCTCAGCAAGCATTTCAGTTTCAGCTGCAGCCTCCTTTTGAGAAGTCCTTCTCAAGATAAGAGTGAGCTTTTTTAAAAGAACCAAATGTAACCAAACACTGCCATCTATTGGTAGTTGTTAAAAAATGTAATTTTTTTTTCCTCCATAGAATTATTGTTTTTGTGGTATCTTCTGTTGGGAAGTAAAGGACACGATCATTACAACAACTCAACTTATTGTAGCTATCCTTTTTTGTTTAAATGTAGTTAAATACTTCAAATAACATTTTTAAATATACTGTGTGTACAGAAAAACTTTAAAGAAGATGTGCCTAAGTTAGATTTCCACCAAAATTCTCCATGTTGTACATAAGTACTTAACTGACTGATCCATCCATCCATCCATCCATCCATCCATCCATCCATCCATCCATCCATCCATCCATCCATCCATCCATCCATCCATCCATCCATCCATCCATCCATCCATCCATCCATCCATCCATCCATCCATCCATCCATCCATCCATCCATTCTCCAGCTCCTCCAGGTGGATTCCAAGTTGTTCCCAGGTCAGAGTGGATACATGATCCCTCCGGTGAGTTCTGGTTCTGCCCCAGGGTCTCCTTCCAGTGGGACATGCACAGAAAACCATCAACAAGAAGCTTCCAGGAGGCATCCTGATCAGATGCTCAAACCACCTCAATTGGCTCCTTTCGACACGGAGGAGTAGCGGCTCTAATCCAAGCTCCTCGTCGTATTTCTAAGGCTGACTTAGAATAACAGGTTGTTTGCAACGAACTTTAACAAATTTAAACACATATTTGCATTTTATTCATGAATACTTTTGTCCCCCATAAATATCAGTCAGATTTTTAAAAATAATTTTTTATTACTTGAGTCTTAAACTGACATTTTTGCCATGTATTTTTTTCTCTTATTGTGCTTGTGATTGTATTTCTAATTCCTCAGACTATGTTGGGCTTTTGTGTCCAGTTCTAGATCTAGGCACTGGTTCCTGATAGCTTGTCGGATTTATTGGTGGTTGGTGCTCTTCCTTCGGCCATAACTTTTCCCTCACGGAGAGCGGTGGGAGGAAAAAAGTATTCAATCTGAAACAAATCAACCCTCTTTAAAATGAAAGGTCTAGCTTTTCCTTATGGAAATGTATAACGAGCCAACATTCATGCCAAAATTTTTAACTTAGACTATCTTATGTTGAGAAATGAGTTGTAGCTGTTTTGGTCACACTCAGAGTAGGTACCACATCAAATCTGAGCTCAATATCCATCAAATTGACCAAGTTACAGCCATTCTTATGTTGGGTTATATCAATCAGCTTTGGGGTCCATCTGGAATGGGTTTGACTCTAAAAGTTAATCATTTGTAGAAATACAATTAATGATTATATTCTAAGAGTTTCATTAAAACTCTGCAGCGGGCTATAATAATAACAATAATTCAGCAGTTAAAAAGTGTGCACATTCAGGACAACTGTGAGAAAGGGAAGTAACTTGTAATTACAGCAGTTGACCAGCAGATGGCGCAAATGTACAATGAATCAGACAAACAGTTGGAGGTGCACCTTCTCCCAGGTGTGCCTGACTGAGGCTCTCCATGTCAACACGATCTGATTCTTGTGTGATGCTTTTTTACATCATTGTATGGGAGTGGGGGGCGTGAGGGGGGTCATGTGTCAAGCTCTGCGTCTCTGGTCTTCTACCACCTGCTTTTTGGGCACAAAGCTTCTTTCTGATCCTGATTAAATGAATTGCTAACCTCTGACAGAAGCTTTTGTCCCTAAAAATCCTCAGCTTATTACTGAAAGAAGGCTCAGTTGGTAAAGACAATTATTTGCTGATATAATATGCTGGTTTTCATTTATTTAGTTCAGATTTTAATCTTTACTGCAGCTCAGGTGTCATATGTGAAAGGTGAATTACTTTGAAACTCTCGCTGCACTGACTAGTTGAAGATGCCCCGTTCAGGAGAAGATAGAATGGAATTACATGTCTTTTTTTCCCCCAATCTGTCTTTGGAGCCGGCTTGGTGCGTCTCCGGTGTCTGTGTGTGTGTCCGTGCGTGACTGTACACGTCCAGCATTTCGTACAGCTCGTCTCTGTTTTCAGGCTCGCTGCTCTGAGACTCTGGAGTGTGATCTATCTTCAGCAGGTTTTTTTCCTTTCGCCGCTGCCAAAACAGTGATTTGATGGCAGGCCTTCAACAAAACGTTTAAACACAGAGCGGCTCGGTAAAAATAGAGGTGGAATCATATATCTGCAAATAGGGAGCCTCACAAGAGCAATAAGTGACGTGTATTATTCAGAAACACAGCAAAACAATCTCACCAAACAGAAAAATGGTTCTAACTCCATCATTTTTATAGATATTGAGCTAAAATTCAGCGTGTTAGTGGCTGAGACTGATCCCCACCTTGTACAACATTTGGGTTTAAAACTCTGGTCAGCTCTCTTTGTCTGTTAGCAAAACATCTCATGAACAACTTGATGTTTTTTATTAAAATTTTCAGGCAATTATGGTTGGATTTACATCTAAAACTAATTAACTTTTGGAGCCAATCCAATTCAAGACCTCTGAAAACACAAAAAAATGACTGTAATTCGACCAGTTTTACCAAAACTGGGCTAAAATTTGGTGAGGTAGTAGCTGAGAGGCATTCACGACACATTATTCAAGAGCTTTACACAAGATCCCTCCTTAAAACTTTAGCTTTAAAGGTGGCGGGAGATATGCATTTCTTCAAAGAAGGCTAGGCCTTTAATCACATACCAGCATTGCCTAAATATAACAGATTAAATATTAACAAATCAACACAAAAATCAATATTTCAAATATTTTATCAAGATCAGCTATTCAATGTATATTTTACTCATTTAGTTTCTAATTAGAGCAGTCTGTGCTTGTCAGTGTGTCAGTATTACGTGTTAATTTTGTTAATTTGACAGACGGTTCGGGGATTTTACGGCGCCTGGCTGCTCTGACATGTTTGTGCAATAGATTTGAAAGCTTACCTGACAATCTCTCCCTCTCTAATAATCCACGGGGGTGTCTCGTTTTGCAACACTTTTTTCCTGCATCCTGTTTGTCGTCGTTTCAGAGAGCAGATGAGGACAAACTGACGGCGCAGAATATGTGTATGAATGTCAGATGAATAAAGAAAAAGTTTTCCTGGAGGCCCATATCTGATTGGTTTTGTGTCGCCGTCAACACAAACTTCAACCTCTAGGAGATCACATGAGTCTGACCCTGTCAGCTTTCATCATGACATAACCTTAATTTAAAAGTTTGGCATAAAAGGCGATGGGTGATATGCATTCCTTTAATGAATGCTAGGCTGTATCAAAAAAGTAAAACCACTTATCTGATGTTTACTCTGAGAGATCTGTACTCGTTTGTTCCACGTTCTCTTCTTTATCTTGACTTGTTCTGCCTGGATTTACTCACTGAAGTAGAAGAACAAACTCTAAAGTCCAGTTTTAATTAGATTCCCGAAGCCGAAAATAAATTACATCAGTCTGTTTGATTAAGCAAAAAGGTGCAAACACGTATTTTTAAAACGAACAAGAGATTGAGAACAGGAAGAGAGGCGTAAAATACTTTCAACATCCAAATACATGAAATAAAAGTGAGGTTTTTTTTACATTACTTTTAATAAATTCAACATTTACATTATTTATTTATTTATTTTGAGAAACATGTAAAGATTTTAGCCTTAAAGCTAAGATGAGAACAGGAACAAGGCATGAGTTTGAGACCTGATGTCACATTTTGTATCTATATTTATGGCAAACATTCTCTGAAAAACATCTCACAATTTGTTCATATTGTCCCTAACATCACCTTCACCTCTAGAAATCTTGGAAATAACCCTTTAATCTGTTACAGATCTTGACCAAAAACAATGGACAGCGGAGAGTGGGCGTTTGTGTAGGAAACACTGTGACAAAGGGTTCAAAATAAGCTGTCCAGAAGGAGAAAATATCCCCATAAATACAATCCGCGTGCATACTTCCTGTCAGGTTTAATTTCAAGAAACGCAAAGAACGTAAAAAGTGCTCGGCGCAGATTAACTGTTTCATTCCTCTCTGGACAAGCGGTGAACAGAAGGAGCAGAGATCAGAAGTTAAATCAAAAATAGAAATATGGATCTCAGAATGCAATCTGAAGGTGATGTTTGGGAGGCGTGCTTCCAAATAAAACAAAGCTGGGAGTTGTTTTCAACGAGCAGAGCCGTAAAAACTGATAAAAGTCAAAAACACTCACATTAATAATCTGAGAGAGAAAGGACGCCTTAATAAATCTGATTACCATAAAAAAGGCTCTTCATCATGTGTTCATCTGCCAGCCTTTTTAAATAACAAAACACTTCATCATCATTCGGCCAAAACGAGTCAATCTGTGGTTTTATTTAAAACTGGAATGCTGCAGTTTCAGAGAGCTGAACTTTAACACAAAACATTGCACAATTCTTTCTGATCACGCTACAAGTTGTGCAAGAAATCTAATCGCAGAGTGACAGAAAATGATTCATTTAACTTTTGAAGCATTCAGTAATCTGTTGTTTTATTCTTTTAAACTGGCATGTATCAAAAGTTTGATAAATAATGCTCCAACCTGTGGAACAAACACTCAGATTATGCTTTATGCTCAGCGCTGTAGATGGCGGATCCAGTCCCAGAACATCACATCTACCTTGACCTTCTATATTCTGCCCACAGAGCCCCTCCAGCCACCTCCACTCCTCCTCCGCTGCTGTCACCAAAGCTTTCTTCTTCGTTCCAGCCCAAGTCGAAACTCAACTCTGCCCCCCGGCTGAATTTACAGTCCTGCACTGTCCAAATCCCTCTGCCACGTGAGTCAAATCACTTTCCCTTCTTTGTACAAATAGTAGCTTTTAAATAAATATATATATCGCTTTTCCATCTTGAAGTCAGAACCTAATGCATAACAAACTCGACTCTTTTCTGGTGTTTATCGTGTGAATGCCCTTTCAGTTTTTATTTTCCTGTGTGTGCTACTTTAATCATTCATGCATCCAAAATGTTCAGGTTGATCAGGGATAGTGTGCTATGACTTTAAGTGTTTGTAACTTTTATATTTATTTAATTAATCAAAAA
Source organism: Kryptolebias marmoratus (assembly GCF_001649575.2). NCBI lineage: Eukaryota > Metazoa > Chordata > Actinopteri > Cyprinodontiformes > Rivulidae > Kryptolebias > Kryptolebias marmoratus. Next base: position 4,896,457 of record NC_051441.1, on the reverse strand, counting down.
ATTATTTACAAAAAATGTCACAGTGATCGCGTCAATTTCTTCATAAACATTGTTCTCTGAAATCTGTTTTTTCTTGGTCTACTTCTTTTTCAGCTTTGAGCCACTGTCTCGCTAATTTTAGCTTTCAGCTGCTGCTTTTGCTAATTTTAGCTTCTAGCTAGAGTTTCGTTAATTATAGCTTTCAGATATGGTTTTGCTACATTTAGCTTTTTGCAGTTTTGCTGTTTTTAGCAACAGCTCTGCTGTTCTTATCTTTTAGTTGCCGTTTTAGCTGATTTTATCTTCTCTGCTTGTTTTATCAAGTAATTTATCAACAAAAGGGGTTTTTCAGCACCTTGTTTTCACACTGCATTTTTGCAGAAATTGTACTTTCTATAGGTTACTTTTCTGGCATTTCTTCGTGTCAGTGATTGGTCTTTCTCTTACAGCATCATGTGCATCAACAGCTTTAAAGTAACTTCAGCTGCTGTGTATTTCCTCTGCACCATCCTCCTCCTGTTTATCTGTCTTTGCCCCCTCCCCCTACAAGCATAAATCTCTCATTCACAAATAGAGGCCAAAAGAGGCTCAGCTGATGTGATGAGATTATAATTTTTCCCCCCTCCTTACAAATCAGCCTCAGCTCAGATAAAAACACAGCAGCTCCTCCTCCATCCCCCCTTTTTAAAACTCTCTCCTCCCTGTTTACTCTGACTCCTCCCCTTCCACTGATGTCTCCGCCTTCTTTATGCAGCTGGCCCCGCCCCCTCCACTCTCTACCCACTTACCTCCCTGCCTCACAGCCAGATCTGAGGACATGCACTGCTGCTGCTCAGGTTTAAAGGCAGACACTGACAGGGGAAACCAAAGAGGCAGAGGAGGATAGCAGCAGCTCCTGGGGGAGGGAAAGTGGACCAGAGGTTTGGGGAAAAAGTTCTTCCAGTTTCCAAAGAGAGGCAGAAGAAGTCTGGGGGTGAAGAGGTGAGGCAGGGAGGACTGAGGGAAGTCTTCAGGAGTGGGAGGTTCCTCCACAGAAGATTTGTTTTTTTAAATTTTTGGCTTCCACTGGGAGTCAGAACCCCAGGATCCAGAGCCATGGAGCCCTCCGTGTCGACCCATGTCGAGGGGGAGCACAAGGAGAGGAAGAAGATCCAGTTTGCTGTTCCAGCCTCCGCTCCCACCACCCTGGACCCACGGCAAGTGGAGATGGTGAGCAGGCGGTGCACAGAACACAGCTTGATCTGTGAGGACAGTTTGGTCCTGTCCACAGGGTTTAAAACTGAACGGACACACAGTTACCTGCATTTTCAGCATCTAAACACAATTTTACACACAGAACTGAATTTGGTGTCTGAGTTTGTTGAAAAACTGAGAATTTCCAGCCTGTTTCCTCACACGATCAGTGCTTGCTTATCTCATCTCATCTTGACCTCTTGAACAAAGTGACTTTGACATGAAAGTCATTATCTTGTAACCCGAGAAGGGACACTCTCCTGACGTTTTGTTTCTCACTTGACTTCCATGTTTTTCACCTCTAACCTTGAGCTTTTAATGTTGAAATCTTTCTGATTTCTGACTCAGCCTGTTTCTTCCTGTGACAAGTAATGCGCTCCATTTTTTTATTTTTTGGACTGGAACACTGATCTCTCATTTTAGCTGTAATACTGGAGGCTCTTATTTTAGAGAAGGGATAAGTGGGCCAAAGTAGTTTGGTATCAGAGAAGATTGAGGCCAACGGTTCTTTCCTCCGTAGACCTTGAAGAGCGATGGGGTGGGAGAGTAAAAGTGATATGTGCAAAGATACCTGACCTGTAGGTCCACCTTTCTGGGGTCGGCTCCCTCATCGACTGTCCCTGTTCTTTATTTGCATAAAAGAGGTTCTTAATAAATGACAGCAGCTTGTGATCATGCTCTGTCCTTTCCATGATGATCATCCTGTCCCCCTTTTCATAAATTACTCTTTTGCTTCTCCTCCAACTCGATCTGCTGCTGAATCTATTCTCAGAAAACGTGTCTCATGCTCCCGTTTTTGACTGAACTGGGAAAATGAAAAGGGTTTTGTAATGACTGATGGGATTTCCACTCATCTTTATGCCTTCACATGGCTCGACATTGAGCTCTTATCTGTCATCTCTTCCAAGTAACAACAGGATATCAAGCTACCATATGTGAGCTGCTCCATTTTGCGAAGATAGCCTTCTTTTTGTTTCCGCTGGGGTGAACATTTCTGCCCAATATGATCAAACGGTGATCTATTTTTTCGGCTCGCTGAGCGGGGCTTTTGGTTTTAACTTCAGATCAACGCGACGCACACTGAAGTCTCTACATCAGTTGCAGTTTTCGTGCCTCAGATGTTTTCAAGAGCGCAGAATTTAATTAAAGGCCTGAAGGAATGCATATCATCCACTGGCGTTTGTAGCCATTTTGGTCCAACCTTGTAAATGATGTCAGGCGTGAGAGATCACGAGGCGTGTTCAGAGTATGTGTTGAGGAAGACTCTCAGCTACTCCCACACCAAAATAAGCTCAATATCTGTAAAGCCGTTGTAGCCGTTTTCGAGCTGGTTAAAGACATTTAACTGTGGAGGTGGTGTAGAATAAATGATTATTTTTTTGTTCTTTCATTAAAATCCAACCAATGGTTCATGAGATATTTTGCTAACAAACTAACAAAGTTCACTTCAATAATGAATGGCAAAAATGTTAGAAACAGAGCTCATGTAAACAGTTATGTTGGGAATGACTTTCCGCTACAAACACACTGAATTTTACCCGAATAGCTGTAAAATAGGCTGACTTATAGCCTTTTTTTGTGTTTGCTGGGTCAGCCATCTTGAATGGGTTTCTCTCTAATATTACAAACACAGACACATCACAGCCTTCCGTCGGCGGCGGCGGCGGTGGGTGATCATAAAAATCTTTCGGTTTCTCTGCAGGTGCACGAGCGCAGATTGTTGTACTGAATGTTCAGGAAACCGAAGGCGCACTCAGGATAAGATGTGTTTACATGTGCGTTTAAAGCAGATAAAATCTACTTGAGTTTTATGGAATCCTCCGGGGATGTGTGGGTGGACGGGGGGGGGGTAACAGTTAACCAACACTCCATTTATTCCCGTCCCCTCCCAGAGCCATTACTGTGGCTGCACAAGTCCATCTTCGCTAACGAGTCGAAATAACTGGAACATGTTTTGGAACTTGTTGCACAACCGGTAACTCCTTCCTGTTCTTTCTGTTGGCATTTAAATCCCCCCCCCTCCACCAAAAAAACCCCCCACTATCGACTGATATTGCCGAGGCCTTGTTACCATGGAGACAGGCTGCACAACAATGTCACCAAACGCTCCCCCACAGTCGGCATCCATAAGGTCAACTCTAATGAACAGATCTGTCTGCAGGAAAAGGTTGTTTGCAACAATGCTACGTTTGGGGATATGTACGAGTGAACGCTCCTCGACCAAGCATTGAGAGGCACTTCCGTTCCTCCCACTCAGACAAACAGAAGCTATTTGTGTGTGTCTTAGATGTAGATGATGGTCTACGTGTTTGGGAATATTTATCCTGATGGAATATACATATGTGACACAAAAGAGGGGGAAAAAGGAGCAAAAACATTTCCATTTACGTCCATAACTTGGCAAAATGTAGAGATATTTATGCAAATGCTGATTCAGCTATTGTTTTCCTGTTTGTTTTTTTTTGCAGTCAAATTACTTCTGCAGACTTTGTGCTGTTTTAACTATTCATGTATCAAAATATTCAGCTCAGTCTGACTTTTGATTTAAGTAACTTTTATAGTTTTTTTTTTTTAAATATTTACCCTTATTTAAAAAGATCCTGTATTGAAATCAACACCAGCACGCTTGTTCTGCTTTTGTTTTCTCATGACCTTTTTTAGCTTTTAGCTGTTTTGATGATCTTAGCTTCTCTTTGGTTTTGTTTTAACTTTTAACAATTTATTATTCACCAAGTTTCAGCAGGAGGATTCACGCTGCATTTTCACAGAAAAATGCAATTACTGTAGTTACAGCTGTGTTTCTTTTTCAGTCCTCCAAAGCCTAGTTGATTAGAAAAAAACAATTTTTTTTCCTGCAAATCCAAAAAAGAACAACTCAACCTTTTTTTTATTCTCCACACATAAAACTGAGCAGAGTTCAGTATATTTAAGGACTTGTTGATTCATGTTGAAGCCAATTTTCTCACTTAGCTAACTTGTTTGACTGTCTATCAGATAACATCAGTCCTTCTTCCTGATTAGAGTTTTTTTTTTTTTTTTCTGAAGTCATTCGACTTTAGAAACACCCTTGACATCCAGCTCAGATATAATTGTAAAACATAAAACAGGCATGACATTTTTGTTCTGGTGCAACTGGGCAGGAATTACGCTTGACGCCTGTGATCATTTTCATTATATAGATGTTTTGAATTTCTTGCTAGTCTGCACCATGTTTATGTTTTTTACAGATGGGGTGGGACTCTTAGTCCTGTTCCAGATAAAGAAGATGTGTGAGGGTCCAATCAGTCCCAGAATTCCTTGGTTTCCACACATTTACAGATAATGACTCAGGTGTCCTAACATGCCCCTCGAAAAAAATGATTAAACACAGAATTTAGGTTAAAAGAAAGTTTATAAAGTCTTGGATTAATGGGTGAGAGTCACGTTTAAACCACTCAATGTAAAATAAAAAATGAAGTAGAGAGGAAAAAAACTAAACTGCTTCTGTTTTGGGACGTTTTCAACACCTTAATGAGACTCACTTGCGTCATTCCTTCTTTGCCATTTCTGGTATCCTTGATAACATCGTAAAACGCCAACAGATGGACAGATAAACAACCTTTTAAGACTTCTGGTCATCACATTTAGAGATCGGGGTCAAGATTTTTATTGTCTGGGACATGATGGGTAAAGCTGGTGGCTGTGTTTTCTGTTGCTAAAGCCACTCCAAACGTTGCCAATGCTGCATCGAGTGATGGAGAGTAATGTGCGTAATGGACAGAGATTAGGGTCATGGCACAGACACGGCTACCTTCATGTGGCTTTTCCTCCTCTGACCCAACCTGGTCTTGTCCGCTCATGTTGATCCTTTGTCGTGAAATTCAGAAGAGGTACGAAAGGACAAGTAGAGGACATTTGTCCAGATGCTTCCAGCGCAAAAATCAATCCACGTTAATTTATACAAGAGAAATTGCATTTTCTTTGGGAAAGTGTGAGTGCTGAGTGCTGAATGACTGCTGAAGAAGCAGAAACTGAGTTGTGAAAGCTGAAACCCTTGCTAAAAAAACAAAACCAGCAAAATTCTAACTAAAAATAGCTTGCTAAACATGGTCAGACACTAGCTGAAGTAGCAACAAGGTAGCTAAAAACTAAAAGTAGCATAAAAAGATACTGAAGCAGATTTCAAACAGAAGAGAATTGAAAAGATCCCAACGTATTTTTATGGGTAAAATACCAAAAACCAGAAGTCACTGCACCTTTCTGGAGGGTTTGACTCACGTTCTGCTAAAATAGCAGCTGTAGTTAGATTGCAAAAGCTGTGTGTGAAAATAAAACACATGAAGACAATAGTTTTCAGCGTTCAGACCTATATTAAACCTGAACCTTTGTGGAGGATTCCTCTCCCCTCACACCTTTCGCCGTGTCCCTCATGCTCCGCAGGAAACCCAGCACCACCTCTCCAGCCGTTACGTCACTCCGGGTTAAACATCAAACAGCAACCTTTGATGGAGCAAGTATTTGTGGGTAAACATTAGCCGTCTGGGGGACTGTCAACATGCACTCCCAGAAAGATCATGGCACATGACATGCTGCGACTGGACGAGCAATGATCTTTCCCCGCACGAATGTCACCGCAGTGGCCTGACGCACGGCACCCAATGATGTGGGCTGCTGAATTTATGAAAACCCATCGCTTATGTTCCCTGCAAACTTTCCCCTCGCCCCGCAGTGGCTTGTAGATGTTTGTAGTGGCAACAAACATAATTGGCAAAAAGAATTATTAGACCTCAAATTGTAATTATTAGTTTGGACACCATCAATGGCTCTCTTGTCTTCTGTGAGTTATGTTTGTTTTTGTTCCCTCTAGTTTTTGACATTTTGATTTGGTAATGACTCTTGAATAAGAACATGCCAGTGGTCAGTTTAAAAGTTTCCTTTCATGTTCTTTTTCCACTTTAATTAAACAAGCGGTTTCTGTGGAAAGCAGCTTTTGCTGTTCAATTGAGATAAGCACGCTCTCTTGGTGAGAATATTCATGAAGCAATCTGTCACCTTCTTCTTGGCTTTTCTGTCCATGGAAATGTAATGTGTAAACAGTAAAAAAAAAACATAAATACTGAGCGAGACGTCATTTGATTATACTGTAAACAGTGAGGTGAAAATGCTCCATAATGCCCGCTGTACAAAAAAAAAACCTCATAGGAGGAGTTTGAAACTGTAGCAGAGCCTCTCGGGCCCTGTCTATGAAAATGTAAAAGATTTTGATTGTTTCAGCCTTGCATCCACAAAGAAACAGCGTTTTAGGAGTCCATAAACAGTAGTTTTTTCAAAAAATGGGTTCCTCCACAGGTTGGAGGGTTGGGTCAGTGACCTCTGTGATCTTAACAGCCTGGAAATCACAACCCATGGCCAGAACAAGTGAAACTGTTGTTTGGTGGTGTTTTTTTATTCCAGTTATGTCATATTTACAGTAGGGTCTAAATCTTGCAGAAAAATAAAAAATTACCCATTGTGCTTCATCTTTGGACCATTGCTCAACAAACAACGATCATATCTGTGTTGAGACAAGAAGAAGAGGATTAAAGGGGGCACATGAGGCAAAGAAATGGGGATAAGAGCTGTCAGGAGCTGAACTGTCACCAAATGTTGTCAGCGTTTTTACTGCAGCTGTGTCAAGGTTCGGACCCTGAACTGTATCGACTGCCTCAGTCCTCCCTCCTAAATTTGTTTCCAGAATCACCTGAGTTTCTCTTTTGCTCTGAAAAGTCCGTCCGTCTGATTCAGGCGCACTGAAGCGTGACTCGCCACAAACAGGATTGGTCTCAATCCCTGTTTCATCAACACTGAGAAGACATAAATTTATGTTATTGCTGCTGTAATCTCTGACATTTAGTGCTGTTGTTGAGGCTGTTTTTGTAGCGCATCAATCTTAAATTAACGAGCTTGCACAGAACATATCAGGCCCGCGTTAATGGGTTTAGTTTGGCTAATTCACTGCTGGTTTTCTGTTTATTGTTTTCCTGTTTGTACTTGTTCATTCTTTGTGTTAATTTAACCGTTCATAAATCAAAACCTTGAGCTCAATCTGGACGTGTGCTGCGACTTTTGGTTTTTGCAACTTTTACACCTTTTAAAAAGTGTAACTTTATTGAAATTGTAGTAAAACTCCTTCAGAATTCATTTTTTGTCTTCTTATGCTACTTTTAGCTTTTGGCTGTGGTGTTGTGTCCATTTTGCTCCATTTCAGCCTTTAGTTTTCTTTGTTTTAACTTCAACAACTTAGTTGCAGGGTTATTCAGCACTCAACATTCACACTGCATTTTCTGCAACAATGCAATTTCTCTAGGAATTTTTTTTACATTACTTGTAATGAATTTTGATCATTAACTCAATTTAAAATGTTTGTCTGTAAAGAGGATGAGTAAGCTGCTGCAGAGACAGAAATATTTTTGAACGTTTATCACCTGTGGGTAAATATGACCTTGCAGATGAGTAACCAAAGCTGCTCCGTCCTCTGATTGTGCCTGTCTGTTGACCTTTGAAACTACTCTGTCTTATTACACAAAACAATGCACGAGGAAGAAAAGCTCAGGCTGTGAGTCATGCCACCGTCTGCAGCTTTGATTGGCACCTCCTTTGTCGTGCACCGTGGCCTGGCAGGTGACAGACATTTGCATATTTTCTGCACATCGCTGTGACGGGAATCCTGTCCTCTAGGTTTCCGAAATAAAAAGCAAAACAGCTAATTGCATAAATGCTGGAGGGTTACTGGAAGATGGAGGAGGATGAGCGTTAAAGGGTAGGGGCTTTGTCTGATATCATTTGGCCTGTGGGCGCAGCGTAATTACGTTTCCCATTTGGGGGTCATTGGAGAGCCCCTCCGGATGTGATCTGCAGCCCATCTGTTTATTCAGTTAGCCAGAACTGGGACCAAAGGTTCCCGCGCAACATGGATGTCGAGAAGCAACATGCTGCAACCTCCCTGACTTCAGCGAAGACACGTGTTTAAATAGAAATGAGCACGCTCTTACTGTTTTGGCTGCAGCTGGTGGAGAAATGTCCTTGGGAAAAAAAAAAGTCAGGAACTCAGCAAGCAGTCAGTGCAACTTTGTTAAAACGTCCTGTTACAGACTGAAGTTGTCTGACAGAACTGGTTGTTCTGTGATAAATCTGACCACTGCTCTTTAGTTGTTTACTCTTTGGACGTGTTTGGCCCGTCAGCTTTAAGAAGTGGGGGGCAGGGTGGCTTTGTAGTAAATGTTTAGTCCAGCATTTTCACAGAAAAAACGTCACTCTGACCAAATATGATGCAAGCGTAACTCCTTAATCTTTGTTTTAGTTGATACAGAAAACATAATTTGTTTATTTTTAAAACATTTTTCAACTATAAAGCTAAGATGCATGCCACAGAACCTCTAAACAACAACAACAAAAAAAAAGGATTTTCCTACATTCAAGATCCATAAGTATAAAAAAAGAATCATTTTCCACCTTACTGTTTTATTGACTCAGGCAGCACTTAGAGCACCACATGAGATCTGGCCACTTTATTTCAAAAATCTCACTGGGGGTGGGTTGATTCAAAGAAAAAGGTTGACTTTATGACTAGTAAAGAACGCAGCAGCAAAGATGGCATAATAACGCAACAGCAGAGCACCTTTAACCAAGAAATGAGCTGAATGGAAATGGATGAAGGGCTTAATGTTCATCAGACTTATCTAAGTTTACACAGAGGGAGCATTGTCTTTATTGGACGCAACATAGTTTCTGCTTCGACGAAAAAAAAACAAAGACCAAAATGCAGAAAGAGAAAGAAGTCAACAAAAGTGTGTTCTTAAAGTGACACTCAAGCTTGAGTTAAATGCCTTAAATATGTCTCACTGGACATATTTTATCAATATTTTTAGGAAATAATGATTTGATGTGCATCTACAACTGATTAACTTTGGGAACCAACTCAGTACAAGATGGCTGGCACAACCAACTAAACCCTTGAAAACCAAAATGTCTTTAATTCTGTCAATCTTACAAATATTGTGGCAATATTTGGTACGGTTGTAGCTGAGAGTCATTCCCAACACGTACTCCAAGTGCCACTTACTGCACCAGATCTTTGCTCAATACTTTGGCATTAACTGTATATCTACAACTAATGGCTATAAGTCTGTCAACTTTACAGATATTGAGCTAAGATTTAATGTGGTAGTAGCTGAGAGTATGAGCATGACATCTTACAAGATATTGAGCATAAAGTTATTTTTAAGGTTTGACCAAAACGGCTACAACTTTGTCATTTCTCAACACAAGATGGTCTGAGTCTAAAACGCTGGGCCTTGAATTTTATGTCAAATTTATTGGCAATTCCTACATTTATTGAACAGGAGAAATTAACCTCAGGTAGTTTCTAGTAATAAAGAATCATATATATCATATAAACTGTACATCTACAAGCTCTCACGGCCAGATTCGCCCATAAATAACTGCAAATCCATATTGCACAAATCCATTTCTATCCATCAGAACAGATATGGATTTGTGCCACCAGAGTGTTGGAGCATACAATATGGACCTGAATGATGCTCCAACCACATCACGGAGAGCTGACACACACAGACACACACCCACATGCAATGCTTGATACGATGACCTGATGTAATTTATTGCAGTTGGACTCAGAGGATGGCAGCTAATGGGGAAAAGAGAGATCCGAGGTGTGATTCTCGATGTGCTGCCTTTGCGTTGAGGTCAGATCTGCAGAGCAGACGTCCCATGAGACGCTCGCTGTCAAACGATGGTTCAGAGTTTTACTGCCTTCCTGTCTCACTCCGTCAAACCCCCAGAGATACCTCTGATCTAGTTTACGCCGTCCTTCTGCAGCTGCTTTTTATAGGCCTGGCATGAGAGCAGCGTCTCTGGGGAGTAGACCCACATCAGCCAATCTGCACCCAGGCTGCTAACTAAGACGGTACTCTGCCAACACACACACACACACACACACACACATACACAGAGTGAACACCTAAACATGCAAAGTCAACAGTGACTCATGACCCTTAAACAACACTGACAGGGTCATTTAACCTTTCCCCCCATTAATAAACTTTATCACATGGAATAAAAGAACTTAACAGAAAACAACTTAAAATCCATCTTATTTGTTGCATTTAGTTAAATAAAAAAACTTGGCAAGCCATCTTTCAGTTTTTTCTCTCGGCCTCTGTGCTCAGTCAGCACATTGTTCAGATTCACTCATTAGCTCTGGATAAACTGATTCACCTCCTGATCCATGAGCCAGTGTTTTTTTTTTTATTTTATTTTTTTTCATCAAGCTCTTCATCGTTCCCAGGGCGCTGCTGCCTCTTAGCCCTGCAGGCTTCCACCTGTAGAGTGACCGCTTTCCGCCCACCGTGCAAAGGGTCCTCTGTAATGGGTCGAGCAGCATTCCTGCCAGTGGTGGAGAGGGGTCAGGAGATTGGGAGCGAGGGGATTTAGCGATGTAGTGGAGGGCGGGGAGAGGGGGGGATAAAGGGATAAAGCTGTAGTAATCGCACACGTTGTGTCCCAGTGTTGCCGTATTCTGTGGAAGTCACATATTATGTAACTCAGGCAGAGTGGGGGCGTTTAGGGCTGGAAAATTACTAGAGTCTCTGTGTGTTTGAGTCAGCTGGCATTAGAAACGTCACTGCTGGCACCATCAGCGTGCAAGAGGGGGAGAAACACAAATGCTTTTGTCCGCTCATTGATATGATAGAAGTGTGAATCACAAACTGACAGTTTTCCAACTTTTGAGGGTGGCTTTGGCCCAGAGGTAGGAAGGGTTGTCTTTCAAATGGAAAGTATGGGATTTATTCCTCTGTAGCCTGCAGAAGTGTGCTTGGAGAAGACGCTGAACCCCCTCAGCGATGCTTATCAATGTGTGAATGAGAATATAAAGGTGCTGTATACATCGTGTAAGTCGTGTAAGAGTGTAAATAGAAACACTGTAAAATGCTTTGCAGAACCAGGATATGTTGAAAGGAGCTGTAGAAATGTCTTTTTTTGTTTGGACATTTTAACAAATAATAAAATGACATCAGGACAGGTGTTATTTACACACATAGAGACACACATTTCATGAAAATAGCTCCCTGTGACTTTAATTCTTCTAAACAATCCCTTATCTTCACATAATAATTATATTTTTAACAGTTTTTCTGTTTCTTCTTTCCCACTGAAGACAAATGACTTGACTTGACTTGTAAGCAGTGCAAAAGTAAATTCAGAGCAAAATAACATAAAAAACAAATAAAAAAGGAAAAAGTTAAAAGTAGCAGAGCTGTAGCTAAATGGTTAAAGTATGAAAAAGCTAAAAAGTACCAAAAAAAAGAGCAAGTATGCGGATTTATTGTTATTTATTGTTTAAATTTGTGTAACCTTCCTGCTGGTTTTCTGAAACTTTACCTAAAATAATACAAATAAAACCACACAAACACAAAAGAATAGAGAAATGTTTTTGTAAGGACCTCCTCAGGCTGATGGGGGGGTCAGATGTTGGGCAGGGAGAGTCCAAAAAGATGCTCCCTGCCTCCCACAGACCAGAAGCTTTTTATAGAAAAAGAAGGAAAATAAAGGAACAGATCAAATGTTTCTGTAAGCGGAAGGAAAACGTGATTAAAGTTTCTGTGTGACGCACTCTGGTGATGCAAAGAAGAAGGGAAGATGAAGGTAATGTCAAGGAATGAGGGATGAAGATGAATGCAAACAGGATCAAGGTAGCAGAGGATGAAGCAAGATGGAAATGAGCGGAGAATGAGATGGAGACAGAGTGTTTGACATCCAGGAGGCACAGGAAAGTTGGAAGTTGCATGATGAGATTAAAGTGCGTGTCTGGTGTCAAACCCATTGTTGATTGCTCTGGATCGGACAGGAGGCAGGTTTCCAGCATGCCGCTCAGCAAGCCGCTGCTTTGGCAACACATCGCCTCACTGCGATGACGCACCGAAGCAGACAGAAGGAAAAACAAACACAGGTCTCAGCATGGAGCCATTTTACAGAAAACAGAGCCCGGTTAATGCTCCTCCTACAACATTTAGTGATGCCATAAACAGCAGCACATTTGTTCGTGTCACTGCCAAGGGTGACTTACTCCTCACAGGACACTTTCAATGCCCTCCTTGTTTCACTACTCAGGTTCAGTTAAATGCACTGCTTTTATTTTCTGTTTACAGCTATGATGATGTGATCTAAATGAATAAAACTTTGCATGTTCAGCACAGATCGTTACAATAAAACGACTCTCCACCCCTAGCTAATCTTTTCATTATCAAATCATTACTTTCTGTTAGCTTGAAAGGTCATTTGTTAAACATTTGACGTGAAAAATTGTGTTAAACTTGCTCCGTTTCAGCTTTTACCACTTTTTAAGGCTTGCAGAAAAGAGAAAGGCTGCAGTAAAATATCAGAAACTGTACGAAATATATCATCACAAATCAGGTTCTAATAAATAATAAAAGCTTCCGAACACCTGCCGCTGATTGGAGATGTTAGAATCATTGTCAGCTGCAGCTTAAATGATGAAGATGATTTCTCTTTAGTTTAAACAATTGCACTTATTTATTAATTATTTCTGTCGGTTGTTCTTTTAAAGGAACCGCAGTTTGATCGCCTGGCTGCTGCAGGTCAAACTTGAGCCATGCTGAAAATGAAATGTCCAGCCCATATTCATTACTGTCTTCAAATGAGCGAGAAAGAAACACTCATTCAGGCAAACATGCTCAGATGCTTTCACATCTAAGATAATAAAGAAGCTGTGATTCTATAGGTTTGTAACGATGCACAGCTTGGTCTTTGTTTCCAGGGAGAGGGTTCTGTAAGAAGGAGGTTGTTCCACAGCTGGGCGTGCTGCTCTTATGGCCCTGAAGTTGCTCTTAGGATTGCTGACTTTAGCCTCCGTGGAAAAATTATGAGGCTTGAGGAGAGATTAGAGTGGGACTGTGGTTCATTTAGTCCATTTCCTTTGGGCTTTCCGGGTGTTAAAATGCATCTACAGACACGTGAAGAGGGCGTTGCTTTCAAATAAACCTCCTATGACGGGTTTCAGCTCTGTTAGTCATTTTAAAACATCAGTTTAACTCAAAAGACCGTTTCGTCTGTCAGATCAGGACATTTTAAATGGATCCTCGTCTGGTTTGCTGACCGCAGCGTGAATTCTGACTGGGTCCAACATCGGGCGCTAGAACACCTCGGTGACTCCACTAATGAAGCCACTGAGGACCCAAACCAGCGTGAACTCTCAACAAATCTTTGATTAGATTGATATGAAGTTGATTAATAATACAGCATCAGACACTTTGGTTATTCATTTATTCATGGCTGCCCTTTCTGTTTGTTTACAGATCAGACGCAGGAGGCCCACACCTGCGACGCTCTTCAGAGTCGCAGACCAGCCGTCTCCTGAGGACGATCAGTCCGCTCATCAGGTCAAGGTGAACTCACAACTTTTATTTGTGGACTCTCATCTCTCCTCTGTTATTTTGCCTCATTAATAAATCAATCATTGTAACCTTTATATTAACTCTGCTTTAATCCTGCAGCGTGTCCTCACGTCGTTTTGTTAGGTAAACCCGCCCGACCACATTGTTTACATGAGGAATCAGTCTAACAGGTGTTATGATGACGTTTATTCGGCTCACAGAAAGTTTTAAATTACCTTCTGTGTGCGAAGGTGGCTTTAATTAAAAACGTGACCTAATCTTGATGTTTAGGAACATGAACAGGTGTTTGTTTGCATTTCTTCTCCCGTTTTAAGGTGTTTTACTCGCTGTCCGGATGAGTTTAAGTTGCTACAAAACAACATTTGTGACATTTTGTAGAAGTTAACTTTGTATTTGCCCTGATTCAGAACACAACAACAAAACTAAATAAGGTGAATTTTACATAAAGAAATATAGATTTAGATACTTTCACAACAAAAAAAGTTGATATTGTAACTTGAATAGTGGGAAAACCTAATTTCTTTTATGTTTTTCTGCTCATTTGGTGGATGCTCATTAAGAAAATAAGGATTTATCTGTTCCTGTCTTTCATGGCAGTGGGTCGTGGGAGAGAACGGAGTGCTCAAACCAAAACGTGTGAATCCAAGCGTGTATCAACCTCCATCACTAAAAGGTTGGTCCAAACTGCTTTCATTCTGCAGGTGGTGGGTGTGTGGATTGTGATTTATCCTTTTGTTTAACTCCTTCCCGCTTTTACCTCGCTTCGCTGCAGTCTTCATCCTCCTTGCTTTACGATGCAGGCCAAGAGGAAAAAAATGCATGTGACAGATGGGTAGCAATAAAAAGCTGTGCATGTGCTCTTATGATATGCATGCTTCTATATGTTTTTGAAAAACACTAAAAAAAAAGGAGTGCGTGTGTGTGTGACATGGAGAAACAGATTAGAGTGGGACAGCTGTGAGTGTGAGTCTAGGAAAGTCAGGATCATCCAGGATTACAGTCAGTTTTGTGTACAGCTGTGGCAGAAACACGCCGACATGAACAAACATATCATCAAGGTTGAAATTCATGCATGATTTCCTTTTGTCTTTGCTGCATGTAAAGGTTCTCAGCTTGTCTCATCTGCAGGGGATTTTAGTGTGCGTGTCATGGTGTCGAGTGATGATATAATGAATCAGGAAGCCTTGCTTCTGCACCAGAAATCTGCCCTTCGTCAGCTCAGATGCAGAGAGCAAACTCAGGAAGATTTCTAGTTGCATAACTCGGTTAAGCTAAAAAAAAAAGAAGAAGAGTACCTGCATTAGTGCTGCGCTGTGTGTCTGAGGGTGTGAAAGAATACTAAAGAGAAGCTAAGGTGACCTACAGGAAGAGGAAGAGGAGATAAAATCACAGCAGAGAGACAGAGAATGATGAGCAGAACAGGCAGTGAAGGATGCAGAGACAGGGGCGCCACCATGGAGGGACCACGGGGGGCAGTGGCCATCCTTATAAACTTGCTGCCCCCCACTGGCCCCCCGTGGCCAGACAGTATTATCCTCCTGAGTCCTGAGCTACTGTTTGGTGCATCTTCAATTTCTTCCAGCTATTTGGGATTAGTAGAACCTCATAAACATAAAGAACATTGTTTTTTAACATTTACGAGTTAAAAAAACTTAAAAATTTGTCTCTCTGAATAAGGACAATCAATCTAAGGTAACCAAAGTAAAATATTAAGGTGCAGAAAGCCACTGTCTTCATATTTGTATCAGGCTCTCAGGAGGTCATGTGCATTTTATTTTTAATAAATAAAAAGATGACAAGTTCTGACAGTGCTGTTTTCCATTAGTAATATTAACTACAAAACAAAGAAACAAAGCAGTCCCTCCTGGAAAACTATCGACATGGAGCCCAATGTGATTAAAAAACATGACGTGACGTACCTTGACCTCGGAGTTCTGCTTCATTTTTCTACCACTAAAATTACCCGTCTGATCAAACTGGGCTTACATTTCCTGGGAAGTTGGCTACAGTCCTACCAAACTACCCAGTGGCTGTTTGTTCCCTTTAAATAGGCTGATGGGAAGCTTGAAGGCACCTGAGATACTAATTAAGGTCAAACAGTTACTTCTGAAACGTGACTATAATGCAGGGATGAATAGTTTCTTTGAACTGAATCACTTTTCACAAAAAACACTGCTCTAAAAGTTAGCGTTAAGTTTCATTTCCTTGCTGTCTCTGTCTGTCAGTGCATGCTCTTCGCTGGCGTCAAAATATAAAGTGACTGTGTTTGAAGCGCGGTAAAACCCCCAAAAAAACAACATATCCCTCTGTCCCTGTGTCCACGTGTCCCTGTGTTCCTGTGTGTCTGTGTTTGCGTGTAGCTGTGCAGAAGATGGCTGAAGCACAAATGCAGAAACTAGGTGTCTATCCTTTAGAAGACCCTTGTGAAGGGGAGGAAGATGAGGACGACTGGCAGGAGGAGGCGGGAGAGGAAGCATCTCCCACCCAAGCTGCTGGTAAGAAGGAGGCTCTGTGTCGACCGACTGGGAAGACAACAGCAGCAATGTGGCAACAATGACAAATGCAAAATTAGCAGTAAAAATCACAATGTTTTATTCAATCATCCCAGATAAAATAACATTTGCCTAATTTTTTTAAGATGTATTTTCCAAATATGTTTGCATTTTCATTGTGTCTAGAAAAACAAGTTCTTGTTCAAAATATGGTTGATAATGAATCAGAAGTTAGTAGCAGTGACTGTTTTTTTTGTTTTAGGCTATGAATGTGTGCAGTTTTATCAAGAGACCTCATCAGGGATGAAATTGCTGTAATTTATTCATCGACATAAAAGAGTTTTGTACTTCAGCTTGATGTTGCAGCACCACTAATCTAATGGAAAACAGAGCTCGAAAACCCGTTTAGCCACAATGTTTCCTTAACCCAGTCGGTGTTGTGTTTAATCCAAACCATAAACCTTTGAAATTCTGGCTTCAACAAGAAATAACTCAGGTCTCCTGAACATTAGTTGTCAGTGTCCCCTCAAGCCTCCTTATATGAATATTTTAGGCCATTTAAAACAAATCTTCCAACACAGTTATGTAGTTTATCATCAAATAAGACTTACATTAATATTCTTGATAGCATGAGATATAATTATAATGAATCTTATTAGTAATTTAGAGCAAACAGCAAAAGCTACAGAAGTTCGTATAGAATAAGATGAGTGTGTGTGTGTGTGTGTGAAATACAAACTGTGCTTTTAACTACAGTTTAATTCAATCTTTCAGTTTAATTTGCTGCAGCTGCATTATTTGTTTGGAAATGCAGTTTCCTAGCTTGCCCAAAACCAGATTCTAATATTCCCAATATGAAAATGAACAGAACGCCTCATGCTCTTGTCGACACGACTGAGAGAAGTTGCATATTTTAGAACACAAGTCATAATTTGTCCTTGAACAAATGGGCTGTTTGGTCTCCTTTTCTGCAAGAGAACAACCTCTCTTCTATTTGTGCGTCCATGAGAAGCCAAATAAGAAAAAAAAGTAAATATATTCAAGGGAACAAACTAAAACATTTTGTTTAAAGACAGTTTCATGACTTGTACTCAAAGTAAATTAGATTTAAGTTTATTTTATGCTCTTATTTTTGCACAGTTTGCCCAGAAGATCCGTCTCATTTCACCCAGAGTGTCTCTGATTGTGGAAAAAAACTAGTTTTAATAAATAAGTTCCCTCAGAATTCAAAACACAAAGGAACAAGATGAACTGAAACCTGTCAGGAGTTAACAGAGAACGTGAAAGAACGTTACGCTGTGTTGCATCCTGGGACGGCAGTAAGAATTCATCTCGCTGCCGTTTTTGCCTCGGAAAAGAGAAAGAGGAGAGGAAACTTGGAGGAAATTGATTTGCACCTAAAAATAAGAGGATAGTCAAAAAATATAATCTGACCCTTTTTGTTGGCCTATTTTCTAAACACATTGAAAGTTTGAGTCATACTTACTCAGAAAACTTTTTTTTTAAACTTGCAGTGGACGTATAGTTTTAACATTTGGTGGAGAAGAATAAAAAAACAACAAAATTTGATTTAGAAACCTAAAACTTCAACTTCACGCTCATGTTTCATGCTTATAACAAACAGCATCATATTGTTTCCAAACCAACTAAAGCTTCACATTCTGAGAAAACAAAATTTGCATTCAAAATCTGTCCAGATCTGTTGTAATTTTATATCTTTGCTTCATTTCCACTCTAAAATTTGAGCCTAATTTAATGCATGTTACCATTTTCCAACAGTATATCTAAAGAGGACAACTCTGTGTTTCAGAAAGAGTAACTTTAAATGCAATAAAACCTACTGAGTAACAAAAGCGGGTACAGATCAGTACAGATCAGTGTTTCTAAAAAAGTTTGTTCCCGTTCCAATGTCAGATGTAGCAAACTCCGGTGTTCTGAGTGGAAAAATCCCCCGCAGCTCTCAGAGTTTTCATTGTTTCCACCCGCTGTGGAGGTGAGCTTGGAGGTTCAAATAAGCTCTTTGTTTGTCACCCTGAATCTGTCAGAGAAGCCAGAACCAGAACCAGAACCAGAGAGGCCAGACAGGTTTTACTTTCAGAACAAATTTAGGATTGGACCTCTGTTTTAAATTTAAATCAATTTTACCTGAAGCTGAGCCATAAAAAACAGCTTAATATCTGCGAATATTCGATTTCTGTAAAAATAGAACAAAAACCATGACTTTTTTCTTTCTGCTTGTGACTTATTTGTTGGTGAATACCAAATTCTGGCTTTATAATCTGCATTATGTCACAGGAGAACAGTAGCATTTCATTCTGAATTATTACCCTGTCGGAGCAGATGACAGATTTCTCAGTAAATCCCTTTGTGGAAACACAAAGTACCCAAACAGAACGTTTGAATAGACTGATTGGGCTTTTTTTAAAATATATGTATATATTTTTTTTTTGATACAGTGCATTTGTTCTTTAAGTCAAGTGAGACTCAGTTCTTCCCTGGCTGTGAAATAACAGACAAATAAAGGAAATTGTTTAATAAGGTGTGACTGAATCTCTTTCTGCACACATTATTAGAGTTGCTACACTCGTGCTAAAACTTGCAAGAAAACAAACACACTTTTGTTTATTTGACGTCAGGTTTTTAAATCTCCTCAGATCATCCAGAGACGGCGACCACTGGACAGATTTCCAGCGTGACGGCGAAGGACGAAGGCGAGAAGGAGGAAGACAAAATCGGAGGGAGCAGCTTGGGGGTGTAACTGAGGGAGCGCGGGGAGAACATTTGGAGGGACGATACGGAAGAGAGAGATGGGTTCAGATCTGAAGAACTTGTAGAAATGAAGAAATGTGTGGTGTCGCGCTGGATGACACGAGAGCTGTGAGTCAAATGAGCGATAGAGAAATTTAGCAACGTCCGCGTCAGCCAAGCTTTCTGTATTAGTTCACCTTGGAAGGGGAAAACAAAAAAAGAGACAGAGAACAGAAAGGGAGTTAGTGAGATCTTATGAGCAGGTGAAGAATGATCCACTGACAGAGCAGAACACAGACGCCTCTTTGGCCCCTTTTTTTATAACGAGAGACGGGGCCAAGGTCAGTTTCCCCACTTTCCTGCTTCTAAAGGTCCCTTCAAAGAGGCTAAAAACCTTCTCGGGTACATTTTAAGGCTCACAGCATCTCTTATATAACCCTTTTTGGAAGCACTTAGACATGTGTGGCATGAGTTCTGCTTTATTTTGAAATCGAGGCCTGCGTTGCTGTGCTGATCATCCCTCTGTGTGTGCCGACATCTTGTGGTAAAACCGAAGCTGGACAGGGTTTGAGAGTCCTGCTGCAGCCGACTCCGGCTCTACTTTAGATAAATATTCAGGGTATCGTACTCATTTTAACTCCTATTTGTTTGTTCTCATCTTTTAATTACTGCATTATATTAAATATATATTTACTTTCTGTAATCACTTATCAGTAAAGTCACAGTCAGTGTGTTAACAGGTGAAAAGCTGTTTCCTGATCTTGTAAATTTAATTCGAAAAAGCCATCATCTTTAAGTGAAGCCCCCAAAAATTAAAACAAATTTGAAAAGTTTTGTTTTTTTAAGTAAATCTGCTGCTTGGTGTATCATTTTAAAATGA
Organism: Kryptolebias marmoratus; assembly: GCF_001649575.2. Classification (NCBI taxonomy): domain Eukaryota; kingdom Metazoa; phylum Chordata; class Actinopteri; order Cyprinodontiformes; family Rivulidae; genus Kryptolebias; species Kryptolebias marmoratus. The sequence continues at coordinate 4,876,673 of NC_051441.1, read as the reverse complement.
CAACAGGTACCAAAATGTTTCTTTTATCTAAAAATCGCAAGAAAAATAACCTTTTTTCTTCTTATGATTTCAATAATTAGCTTTATATTCCTTGAATTTTCTAAAAGATTCATCTACTGCCACCATTTACCACATTTGAGCTGGATTTACTATAAACTGACAACCTGTCTGGAAACAAAAAGTTCAATTTAATCAGAAGTTAGACACATTTTTCACACAAACCCACTTTTTTTATACTAAGTCTTTTATACTGTCGTCTTTTTCATTGTTCTCTCGCGCTTTGCTTGCTGCCGAAAGAGCTATTTTTCTAATCTGACGTCCGGTTTCCGAGGAGCTCAGCTGCTTCGTTTCCAGATGACTCAGGCACCAAGAGCCCGAAACCAAAACCACCGCTGAAACTTTGAGCCAAACCAGCTCTGCACACAAACCTTTCTGTCGTTTCTATCGTCAATAAAAAATCCTGCTTCGTGAAAGTCGAGCAAATGTTACAGTTTGTCTAATTAACAGCGGAAAGTTGAGATCTGATGTGTGAAAGGGTTTCCAGTTGTGCCACGGATGAACGCATCATGCTGTTTGTAAATAAAACTCTGTGAAATGTTTTTATTTTATAACCTTTAACCTGACTGGATGAGCAGTAAGTTGTCCTCCTTCCTCCTCCAGCCGCCTTCCACCAACTCCTTTCTGCTCAGAGGGAAACTCTTATTTTGTCTCTATTTTATTTTATTTTTTAAATTTCCTGTTTTCTTGTTTCTCAATGTTTTGTGATTGATTTTACGTCAGCAACTCTATGATATCAAAATAAACATTTTTTTCTCCTTTAATTCAGCCTCGTGCTTCGTGTGGATTTCTGTGAAACTGAGTTTGTGTCTATTTAATATCATTCCATTTATTTGGACAACACAATAAAACACAAAACAAAACAATACAGATAAAAATACAATGTGGGGAAGCAGCTGATGTGAATCCATCCTTCAGATTAAATCAAATTAACTAAATATACCTGAATCAACCATAAGAAAACTAGTAATATTTAAATAAATAGATGGGTTGAGGTGTTTTAGCATTAAAAACAGGGAGAAAATTGTTGCAGAAAACAGATAAATATTCAACTATAAGTGTTTGTTAAATGAAGTTTAGCGATAAAGCAGCTGATGCCTTTTCAGAATGGAAATAATAAAAATGTTCCAATTAGATCTGTAACAGTTCTGTCTTCACCACTTCATTTATTTATTTGTCCCGTGAGCCTTTAGTGAGAAAATAAAGTTAAAATAAATGCAATTAGGTGATTGTTTAAAAAAAATCACTTTCACACCTAAAACAGGTGCAAAGAAAGAAAGAAAGAAAGAAGATGGCTCCTCGTTTTTCTTGTTTCTTAATCTTTTCTCTAACTTCCTCAGCCCTGTAAGGATCTGTCGTGTTTCCTCCGGCTCTGAAGTCGTGGAGCCAACCCTCCACCTTCAGCCAAACATTTTTTCATTTGTTCATAATGTTGTGCTGAATAAAACACACTTTATTATGTGTAACAATATAGATTTGTTTTCTGCATTCAGGTTTTGTGTCTTTGGTTTAAACAAATCAACAAAAGCCTTCTGTGTCACCATTCCTGCTCCAATGCTGCCACCTTTAGGGTATTTTTGGCAGCTTCAACTTTCTTACTTCATAATAACACTTCAAATGCTTATAGAGGTTTAAGTTTTACCTGTTTTATCTGTGAACTTAAGCAGCTTCAACCAACAGCTTTCAACCTGAAGCACACAGTTTTCTAGTTCTAGTTCTAGTTATTTAGATCATTAATTATCCAACAACAACCAGTTAATTTACCATCAAGTCTTTAACTGTGTTTATTCCTCTCATCATGGACAACAAGTCCTGTGAATTTGGAGACATTTGTTCTT
>NC_051441.1:4865915-4874446 GCF_001649575.2 Kryptolebias marmoratus | reverse complement strand
TTTGTTTTTTAATGAGAAATATTTGCCCCTCTAAACAATTCTGTTAATAGATAAGTCATTATTTACGGAGACGCAGGGGGAACCGTATCTGATGGGGGAACGCGGCTCGACGTAACAGCAGCAACTCGAGCACATTACTGCCCCCTATATGTCAAGAGGACAAATAACACCTTTTCTGTTCAAATTGCCAACCTGCCACTTCAAATATTTACCCGCATTTGGCCGGTGTCAGAGGCTAATTTCCACCCCTGCCTGGAGAACACAGTTGTGAGGCAGGAAGTAAAGAGTATAATATTTATATGAACACATTACAGTTCGTTTTAAACCTTACATTTGGCTCTGCACTTCTTTTGTCATCACCGTACACAAAAGTAATGTTTACATTTCATTAACTCACCTGTATGAGTCCCAAACAGCAGAACTGAAGGATGCATTTATCCAGAAAACCACCATCAGGTCTGCAAACAAGCAGAACCAGAACTCCATGCCCTCTCAGAGAAGAAAACGCCTCCAGGATTCAGGTCTTTGATTTGAGGAGCTTTCTCCCTCCAGGTAGACTATCTCCTGGATGAGTAGGGAGGAGGAAGTGCTGGAAGCCTCAGACAGGACCCTTTTCTGGACCGAGATCGCCTCTAACAACTCCAGGGCATCCCCAGGACCCCCAGGTCAGAGGAATCCTTGGGACGTTTGTGTCCCCTTAAATTAAGGATTTTTTCCAAATGTCTCTCACTGATGTGAAATCAGTGCCTTTTGCCAAGCACTGATTACATGTCTTTAGATTGTCTTTAGCTTTTATTATCTCATAATAAAAGCTTATAAATCTCTCCATGGGTAAGTTAACTAACTCCTTAATGTGTCAGATCTATTACTGTGTTTGTAAGATAACCAAGAAAAACGTAGTTATTGCGAGGAAACGCAAAAACTGCTTTTGGCTTCAACATTTTGATCAATTAATGTTTTTATGAGCGAAACCGGAAGTGCTTTACAGGTTCTTCTCTTGTGTGAACTGACAGCGTTAGATATGAACTTATACTTTAGGCTTGTTGATACGAGGAGTCGAGGTTACCGAGTGCATTTTGGAGAATGATTATATTTTTCTGACAAATAAACATGTCTATTGTATTGTGTTTGATAAATATCAGGTTTGCATTATGTTTCGAATGCCCTTACCGGATGTGCAGCCGGATATGACTGTTAAATGCTCTTTGTGTGTTTCGATTGTTTTGAAGCGTTATCACGTTTCCTCATTCAAACTGTAAGTTTATTTAAAATTAAAGTTTTTATGAAAATCTAATTTTAAAAAGGCATAGCTTTGACTTTACAAACATCCGGTGAACATTTTTCAAAATAAGACTTCGAGCTAAATTTGTTCGCCGGTTTCTGTCAGGTGACAGCGCCTGTCGAAGTTGTTCAGCGATCTATCTTGGCCCAACATTTCATCTTCGACAAGCCCGGAAGACTTGCTAGGCGATGATGTTGCGCTAAATCAGGTAAGTTTCTATTCTTTAAATTCTTATTATAAATGATTTTTTAAAGACGTTTTAAGCAAAACGTGCTTCCGAATCACATAACATTAGCTCCCGTAGCTGTCCACTTGAGGTACGGTGTGTTTAATTCACATTTAATGATGTTATAACTGTTAGCAAGTCAGGTTGAAGTTGTTGAAGGAAGGTGAGTTAGCCGATGGGAGCTAACGGGAAGAGTTTTTAATCAACTGGTTCCCCCTAATTCGATCTCGTGTTTTTTTTTTTTTTTTAGAAAGTCACATGAGTTTAACCAGTTGTGATTCCAGCTTTTGCCAACAGACACCGTTTTAATGCTTGCGTGGTTTTGTTTTTAGCAGAAGTGTCGAGCTCGTTAGTCATGGGATCTCTGAGCAAATGAAATTTGAATTTCTCCTCATGTAAATAAAAGCAACTTCACAGGGAAGTAAATCAGCCTGACACCATTTCTCGGCCTCGGTGGGTTATTTATGGGAAGTTCAAGAATCGACCGAAACTATGTCAGCTTTTCTGACTGATTGTGATTTACTGATTTAACAACAATCAGACAATATAGTTTGCTCTTATTAAAGTGCTGGGGATCACCCTCAGCTGACTTTTAGACCAGTGTTTGTAAAATTGACCATCCAAGGTCAGTTTACTGTGGGAGCCATTTTAATATGGGCTGACACCAACATTGAATCAGTTAGAGCTGACTTTTTCCAAGTTTCAGTAAAAGTTTTCCAGTTATTCATGAGATATTTTGCTAACAGACAGGCAACCTGTCCTCCTTCGCCTTTCAGCAGCAGGAGATAAACGAAACGATGTTCAGGTGATGCAACCTGTTTTAAACGATGATACATTTGGTTGAGATTTCCAGAATTCATAAACGGGTGTTCCTTCGCCTCCTCGCCGTTTTGTTGGCAGGAACTGAGTTGGAGGAGACAAATCGATGACGTTCAGTTTGGAAAACGAAAGAAGGAAGTTGACACCGTGTCTGACTCTGTGTTGGTCCAGGAGGGGGGCCCAGTTTCCGATCTCACAGCAGGAATGCCGGGCGGAGACTACGCGGAGCTCGGGGGGAGCCTCCCTGCCTTCGCCTCCCTGAACGCCTCCTACTCCACGTCGCTGTCCCTCCCGTCACCGTACCTGCTGGTCCCGCCGGCGGAGCGGCGAGCCATCTCCGACGTCCGCCGCACCTTCTGCCTCTTCGTGACGTTCGACCTGCTCTTCGTCAGCCTCCTGTGGATCATAGAGATGAACGTGAGGGAGCGTTCGGGGATGCGAGCTCGTGACCTGTCGATGATTGAGAAAAATCGTTTTGACTCCGCTCTTCTGTCCTGCAGATCACGGGAACGCTCTGGGAAAACCTAGAAGATCAGGTGGTCAGATATAACTTCAAGTCTTCCTTCTTCGACATAGTAGTAAGTGATCATACCCTTTCTTAACAAACATTTAAACATTTGTTTTTACTAATAAGCGGGAAAAGTCAAGTCTACGTTTATGAACGCTCAGGTAAAATGTTTTTTCTCCTTCCTCTTCATCCCAGCTGCTCGCCGTCTTTCGTTTCCTGTGTCTACAAATTGGTTATGCAGCGTTTCGGCTGAAGCACTGGTGGGTTGTCGCGGTAAGTCGGCAGCAGTTTGGTTTTAACACCCTCTGTTCTTTGTTATTTGCTGAGTCTGACTGAGAACTTCGGCCTTCGTTGCAGATTTCCACTCTGGTGACCACGGGCTTCCTCGTTGTGAAGGTCATCCTGTCCAACGTGAGCCGCTCTTCGCTTTCCCAGTTAGCGTAACGCACGGCTTCCGTTCCGCGTGTTGTAAACATTTCACTTGTCTTGTGATCTCTGCTTCTGTTCAGCTTCTGTCCAACAATCCCTTTGGCTACGTTTTACCCATCACCTCCTTCGTGGTGGCCTGGTTGGAGACCTGGTTCCTCGACTTCAAAGTTCTGACTCAGGAAGCAGCCGACGACAGAGGTGACAAATAAAGAAAGAAAAAGACGAGCTCAAACGTTTGGCTGCTCTTTAACTGATTCCTTCCTCTGACCTCAGCTTATTTAGCTGCGGTGAACGCCGCCTGTGAACCGGCTCCTGTGATCTACCCCCAAGCTGTTTCAGAAGCACCGTTCTACTCTCCGCCCGAATCTCTCGTAGGTAACTATCTGAGCGTGTGGGTTTACCTCCTCCTGTGTCCTGCATCCAGGCGGATATCACGTTTAACTGAGTTTTTGTCTGCAGACTCTGACGAGGATCTGGACGAAGAGGGTCTTGGGCGAAAAGCTGTCACTTCTCAGGTACCTGGCTCCGTTTTCTTTAATTTAATTATTTTTATTCGCTCTGTCTGCTCAGTGTCCTCTCCTCTCGCTCGCTCTGCAGGAGAAGGAGTATGTCCGGCAGGGTCGGGAGGCCATGTCCGTGGTGGAGCAGATCCTGACTCAGGAGGACAACTGGAAGTTTGAGAAAAACAACGTCAGTACTTCTCTTCTTCTTCTTCTTCTTCTCTCCGAAGCACCGTTGTTACTATACTGTTCTCGTGGCTCAGCTTTGAAGTAAAACTTGCAAACGCACCAACACGTGCATCTCGGTCAGGAATAGAGTGGCGTTATGTTGCACAGCGTTGACAAAAATTGCAAGAAAAAAAAAAAGGATGGAGATTTTTAGGATTTGGGGGAACACGTGAGAAAACTCAGCCGTGTTGGAGACATCCTTCACTGTAGAAACATCATTCAAAGTTTAAACGGGACACAGGAAGTTGGACTTCACGTGTCTGAACTGGTGTTTTAATATCTTTTACTGTTTTTTTTACAACCGCAGTTGAAGTTTTAGGATTTGTTCGTCTGACAGCTGATGATGTCACACACTCTAACGTCTGATCTCTTCTTACTCCCACAACTCCTGTTTGGTATATTTACAAATTCTACATCAAAACGTGTGGATTTTTGTCTTCTTTCAGCCAGTGTGTGTCTCACGTCTGTAGGACTTGTGGTTTTCGCTCGAATCCCCTCAGAATGTGAAGCGTCCACCCCCGAGCTTCCACAGCTTCGGTTGGATTTTAGCTCAAAAACATTCTCTGGAAATTAATTTTTTTTAAATTCATTTATTATTATTTAATTTCAGAGTCTTGTGCCGCTCACGGTTCAGCAGTTCTTCAGACCCGGTTTACAGCTTTGTTTGTTTGAGGCTCATTTTTCAGTCCGTTTCTGTCTGCTTCTCATAAACTCGGCAGTCAGGGAGCGACAGTATTGATATTGTGCTGATATTTCAGCCAGTAGCTGCTTCGGTTCCCTTCAATAAATCTTTAGGAACGTTCTCGTTTGCATTGTTCTTTTTTGCTTCCCCTCTGATTTAACTGTTACTTCAGCGACCTTGGCCCCGTTTTGTCTCTGCCATTAACCAGATTTCCTCCCTGGTGCGGTTTTGATTCACGTTTGAAACCATTTCTGCAAATCTAGAAATCAGCGGTGAATCTACGAATCGGATCCAAACAAACGTAGCTGCTAGCTCGTGGAGAAACGAAGCAGGAGTTTCTAAATGCGTCATATTTATTCAGATCGAGCTTTATGGAATGAGTTCAGTCGCTTGTCGAACTGGAAGCAAAACCCAGTTCCTGTCGTGCGACATTTTTCAGATTCTCTTTCACTTTGTTGAACTCGGCTTGTTTTTTATCTGGATTTCAGATTGTTTTCTTCCTGTCAGGCATGTTTTCAGAAGACGTGATCCCTGACAGTGTTTCTTGTTTTGACAGGACATGGGAGACTCTGTCTACACTCTGGAGATCCCTTACCATGGAAAGACTTTTATTCTGAAGGTACAGGTTTCCTGTCTGTGTCTGAAAACAATCAAGGAAACTAAATAAGACGAATACAGATAAGTTTAAAAAAAACAAACGCAACATATTTACAAATCTCATATCTAAACTAGGATTTAAATAAAGCATAAAGCACCTTTTAGGTCTGCGTGTCCTTTAATCTGAAATGTTTCAACCAATTCTTTGAAACATTTTGAATAATTTACCGTCATCATGAACAGTTAGTTCCTCCGTTTAGAAAACGGGAATACCTAAACTACAAAATGTAAAGCCACACTCGGAGTTCCTTTTTTTTTACTGAAATGTAAATAACTCAGCAGTCTATGTATACAAAAAAAAAAATAGATGTATGATTTGTTGTTTATGTAGAAAAGTAACAAAGCAGATTTTTCTATCGTCACAAACTTTTCAAAATAAAATACAGCTTTTTATTAACATATTAGTCCTGCAACAACTTTTGTTGTCAGATTACATCAGATTGAAGCCTTTTAATTTGTTGCTTTTTGCAGGTTTGAGCAGAGTTTTTGTGTTTCCGCTCTCTGTAGGCCCTGATGCAGTGTCCCGCCGAGCTCGTGTATCAGGAGGTGATTCTGCAACCGGAGAAGATGGTTCAGTGGAACAGAACCGTCTCCGTTTGCCAGGTGTTTGTTCCTCCCGTCTGCTCAGACCGTTTCTCGCCGACGCTGCCGAGCTCTGCAGCCTAACGCCGCTCTCTGCCTGTCCTCAGATCCTCCAGCGAATTGACGACAACACGCTGGTGTCGTACGACGTCTCGGCCGGTGCAGCAGGGGGAGTCGTGTCTGCCAGGTGCAGCCTCGCCGTTTATTCCTAGAATTGTCTATTTCAGGATTTTAGGTCGGAGAAGAAAGTAAATCGATTTCACTGATGGATTTATTTTTTTTCTTTTATTTCCTCTGAAGGGACTTCGTTAACGTTCGGCGAGTTGAACGCAAACGAGACTGTTACATGTCTGCCGGCATGGCAACCAGCCACGATTCCAAGCCCCCGGTCAGCCGCTACGTCAGGTCAGACCGCGCCCTCAGCCGGGCTTCCTGTCCACAGTCCAGTAAATTAAAGCATCATTTGGACTGCAGGAGTTTTATTCAGGACTCGGGCGCAGTGAAAGGAGAAGCGATTAAAGAGAACAGATGGACTGGACGGTTTTGTTTAGTCTGACTTCCTGTCTGACTGTTTGTTGTGGGTTTCAGGGGAGAAAATGGCCCGGGAGGATTCGTGGTTCTGAAATCCAGCAACAACCCGTCTGTCTGCACCTTCATCTGGGTCCTGAACACAGACCTAAAGGTGAGGAAGAAGCTTTTTTATTATTTCAAATTAGGGGAGACAGAAAATTTGAGCACAAGTAGAAAATAATTAACGCTTTTAGTTGTTTTGTCTTCTCAGGGTCGTTTGCCTCGATACCTCATCCACCAGAGCCTGGCCGCCACCATGTTTGAATTCATGTCCCATTTACGCCAGCGCATCATTGATGTCCGGCCTTCTCACCACTCGCACCATCACCACCACCACCACCACACCTAAAGCAGGAGACATCCTGGGAGGCGGCCCTGCTGGTTTGTGAACTGACAGAAAAGTGCAACGATAACTGAACGGACTTCATTTGTAAGCATAGGAGATCAAATTTCAGACTCTCATCCTTTTTTTTGTTTTTTTTTAAAGCGTGATCGCGTACATTTTTTCTTATTTTTATAAAAGTGGACCTGTGACTGTCGGTCTTCCTCTCGGCGTTTAATGAGAACCGTCCCACGCTGAGGTAACGGTGCACTTTAACTGAGCACGAGGACGGGGGACTCACCAACCGTGGAAAACGTCCAACTTCTTAGAGAAAAACTGCTGCAAACGGCACGAAAACATCTGAGCCTCACCTGTCGGAACACCGTGTTTATCATTGATTTGCTGCTTTTTTTTAAATATACGTACTTGTATCTAGATTTATCACTGCACTATGTTTATATGTTTATTTCACCTGTTTGTACTTCGCAGCTATATTTTCAACAAACACCAGATTTGAAGGATTCCAGCTACTTTACATGAAATATTCACCTTTACACTGGGCGCTCTGCTCTCTGCTCACCACTAGAGGGAGACACCACTCACCCACGCAGTTAAAGCCTTATTTTGTTTGTTTGTTTTGTTTTCATAAATCTGCCCACTTAACCGATTTAAGTTCAGAGAAATGAAGGTTTTGATATAAATTAGCGCGTTATAATCCGACCACAGCTTTCTTTTGTGCCAAACACCTCGAGTGGCCTGATGGTTTATTCATCTTTTCGACCTAAAAATGAATTAAACTTACAAGTGACTCTTCCACAGACCTCCCCGAAGGCTTCTTTTATGTTTCGTTCTTTTCTTTTCTTTCACAATGAAGCAATAGTTTGTAACGCACCCTCCGGCTCCACGTCGGTTCTTCAGAATATCACGATTCAAAGCTGCGTCTGGTTGGAAAGCTGAGATTTGGTCTTCGGTTCAAACGCCTTAAAGACAAAAATAAGTGTATTTTTTGTTTTTGATGCCCAGAACAACTTCAGGGGTTTCAGCTCTGAAATTCACAGATTCTGCAGTGATGGTTGAGAGATATTTTGATTTTAGCTGCTTGCATCACAGAAGGAACAAGAAATGAAAATTTAAAATAATTGTGCCTTTATCACAGTAACAGTACATACTGGCCTTTTATTGCTTTACGTTTATTTAATTTTTGCTTCAAACCTTCAGCAAACGTACTAAACACACAAACGCCTGCTTGGAGTGCTCATGTTTACCGTTTCCTTTGTTTTTTATTTTAATTGATTTAATTGTCAATTATCAAACATGTTAATTTAAAACCTTCATTACTGACCAACTGTTTTTACTGAGTCTTAACCCAAATCTTATATTTAATAAAATAGAGAAACTGATGACACTGTTATGTTATCTTCCTCTCTTTAACTCACAAACGTTCGGTGCAGAAGAGTAAAATGTGGATTGGAAATGTTAAAGTTATTGTTTGTTAAAGGTTTTTAATTGATTCCTTCTGCAGATATCTCTGTTTCTGTAAGAATATTGAGTTTTCTTGCAGGTGCTGCTGGGTTTTCTTTTGTCTACAGGTGCTGGTCATAAAATTAGAATATCATGAAAAAGTAGATTGATTTCAGTAATTCCATTTAAAAAGTGAAACTTGTATATTATATTCATACATTACATACAAACTCATATATTTCAAATGTTTATTTTGTTTAATTTT
>NC_051441.1:4850979-4864732 GCF_001649575.2 Kryptolebias marmoratus | reverse complement strand
AATTTTCTGATATGATGAATTTGAGATTTTCATTTGTTGTCATTTGTAATCATCAAAATTAAACAAAATAAACATTTGAAATATATGAGTTTGTATGTAATGTATGAATATAATATACAAGTTTCACTTTTTAAATGGAATTACTGAAACCAATCTACTTTTTCCATGATATTCTAATTTTATGACCAGCACCTGTATTTGCAGATTTTTGGGGGAAGTTTAGGAAACTCTTTATTTTGCAAATAGTTTGGGGTGATTTTTTTTCTCCCACTCTTTGTTTCAGTGCTGAACCATCGCAAAACCTTTCTTTTTTATTTTATCAACCATTTTCTTGTAGATTTCCTGCTGTGATAATGATATTTTTTTTCCACTTTCTATTTTTAGCCAAGCTTTAGCTGTTGGGCAAACTGCCTCACAGTTACCTAAAACACTTTGGTGAACAGAGGAGTTTATAGATGATTTAGTGAATGCAAAGTGCCCAAACCATCACTCCTCCACCACCGTGCTTTAAATGCACCAAATCAAATCTGTTTTTAAACTCAAACCTCAGCTTTTGTGGTCAAACTTACTGAGCATCAATTATTCATATAAATTTAATTAACAAAGGAGCCTTTTCTTTCCTGTCGCTCACTAAATAAAACGTCTTCAGAGCCATAAAACATGAACGAACTGTGATCATCAACTGGTGGTTCGAGGGCCAATTCCAGTTTGCTGGGGAGCCTTTTCAGGCCACTAGGTTTGGTGATTCCTGCAAATAAAAGCTTAAAATAAAGATAACACAAACTAATTAAGCAGTATTTGAACACTGCATATAATAAACTATGGATTATTTTATTATACAACAAAAAATCTACAGTAACATTTGATATTTATTAGTATTTTTAGACGTTAGGACAAAAGAAAAGGAAAAATATGGATTTTTTTTTTTCTTTTGGTAAAATGTAAACACTGAAATAGTCGGGCTTATGTCAGCCTTTTCTTTATTTGTAGGAAATTAAATAAGTATTCCACTCTGATATAAGTTAGTAAATATAAAAACTGGACCAGTTTGTTGGATATTTAATTGACTTTTTAAAAATAAGAACAGTCTTTATTTAGGTTTTTATCAAAGGTTAGCTTTTGTTTCCAACTCTTCTTGTCAAACTGACTCGTCAATTTTTACAGAAACTCTTTATTTTCATGACTTTTATTGTGTAATATCTACAAAACTGTACTTCCTGTTTTTCTCCTCAGTAACGTGCCCTAAAGGTTCCCAGAAAAAAAAAAAAACAGTTTTCTGGTGGATTTGAGAGAAAGATCTCACTGTGTGGCTGGAAGCTGGATTAATGAAGTGGCTAACAGGCTGATAAACTTCTCACAAGATCTGATCAAACATGATATCAGAGCTAAAACTAGACTTTTCTGCTGTGGTTCTGAAAATCAGTAAAATTCCAAGTTATTTTTGGTCAAAGCTACAAAGAGCCACATGTGGCCCTGGAACCGCAGTTTGCAGACCTCGGAATTGGCAACATTTCATCTTAGCAATAACTTGTTTTCCTCCATTGCATCTGCAGATTGTTTTAGTTTTGGTAAATAAATGTTGGCACCGTTTAAATGTTTGTCTGAGGCTGTATTTACCAAAGTTAAAGATTATTATGTTCTTACAGGTAAAACTAAAAAAGGATATGGTTACCTGTTGTGACTTTTTGTGCATGTTTTGCATCTCAGAGCAGCAGAAAACAGCACCAACACTCCAGAATAAACTCATTCTGCAGGCTTTTACTGTCATATTCGAGTTTAGATGTGCTTTTCTTGCAGACTTTACGATTCTTTTCTTTCTTGATTGAGTTTGGACTCACTGACCCGTGTTAAAAAGTCTCAGCAGCATCTCCACATGTCGTGTCCTGCACTGCGTCATGAGGGTGTCTGTAAGGAAGGATAACACCATGTGACCGAGGACTCATGCATTGCTGCTGTCCTGTTGCATAAAAGCCACAACGTAACTCTGTAAAATCACTAAACGCTCGAGGCCCGCCCCTCCTGTAGGTACACAATGTTCCCAATCAAAGTAAAACAAGGAAAACGATGGGAAGATATATATATATATTTAGTTAAATCCAGAATTATTCTAAGTCTTCACAGCGGCACACAATAAAATGAATCCTTGAATCAACACAGCCATGGTGGATTTTCTACAGTATGTTTAATTGGAGCCAGTGTTGTAGAGGAGCTGTGTTGTCCTCGAGGCAGAGCACAATGCTCAGGACAAGAGATGAAGCGTCTCACATGATTGTACTGTGACTGTCTTCTGAGGCTATGGGTGTGCGAATATGTGTGTGTGTGTTTTTTTAATATCGATGAGAGCGAAAGCCTCTTTAGAGCCCTTATTGTCCTCCATGTAAGGCTGATAAGAAGCACCAGTCCTCAGGCTGCCATCTGCCCGAGCTTTTCTGTTTCAGACCAGCTTCTTCTGGAGGAAAATCCTTGACCTTGTGTGGAGCGCTGCCAAGATCCTGGAAAATGGGAAGCTGAAACTTCGGCAGAATTCAGCATTTTGTATTCGTTTTACCACTTTTTACCTCTGAAAGTGAGCAAAAAGTGACGTGGACGACGTCAATGGTGGCAGCAGATTTTGCAGATATTTTCTTGGTTTTTTCTAAAACCCATCCTGTGATCTGGATCCGCTCGATAAAAACATTACCGTGAAGCGTCCACAGGGGTCACAGAGGCAGAAGAAGCGGGAAAAGGGCACCATCGCTCAGAGGAGACGAGCAAAGCTTCCATCTGGAGTATCCAGCCTGCTCGGTTCTGTTCCTGTTAGATGGGTTCATCCTTTAAGAGGTTCTGCATGCAGTTGTGCTGCTGCTGCTGCGCCGAAGATGACGACGATGAAGAGGAAAAGCAACCTTTAGTAACGTGAGTTATCAAAACCCATATCGTTGTAGTTAAAATATGATTAACACGCTGCTTCCAAGGCCAAAGAATCCTTCTGTGTGATCATGTTTGTGCCCGTACAGTCCAGACCCTCTGGACTATTTTACCCGTGAAGTCCAGAAGCGGCGAGACGAGGAGACCAACCTGTGGAGTGAACCTGGAGACCCCAGCCACTCGGAGAGGGACGACGACCGGACGCTTTATACATTGCTTCAGGCCAGGAACCAGACCCGGGTTGGGTCCACGGTATAAGAGGGGCAGACAGCGTTAAACTTTGGTTTAGTGAAAAGATGAAAAAAATCAAAACAAATGAGAGGAAAAAATGACAGACAAGACAAACCAAACTGATGCCGAGAGCTGAAATGTACTGCAGCTAATTTACTAATCCTAATTTCTTGAAATATTTGTTTATCAAAGCAAGTTAGAACGTTGTTTTTATGAAAATAAGATAGTTTTGACCTTTTCCTGCGCAGGGTTATCGTCGTCTGAGTGTCGACATCGAGGCCATGAGAGACACACGGAGAGAAGTCAGGGACAAGTGGAAAACAATCCTGGAAAACCTGGGTAAAGATGGAGCCATTACCAAAAAAAAAACACCCTACAGTTTGTTTTTGTTCAGCTTTGTGCTCTTTCCTGCAGGTTTCATGGCCGAGGCAGACTCCCTGCTGACCGTGTCTGCTGGTGCGTCACATGACCGCATGCGTAACGCCGCAGCATCACGGGCCATGCTGCACTCGCTGCACACTGAGACCTCCATCTTCAGAGGCAACGAGCCTCCACCGGAGAGATATCTCTTCATCATAGTGAGCCAAGAAAACGGCCTTAACTCGAAACCAGGGGTGCCAATCTCAGTCAATATTAAAAAAAAGACACAAATTGACCTCAGTTTTTAGATGTAATATGCAAAATTATTCATATACAAAGAATTACCTTCATGGATTGCAGTTAATCTGTACATCTCCAGCTGATTCATTGGTCAAAATGACTATACGCCAATGAATTTATCAATTAAAATGTCAAATTTAGCATGGTAGTAGCTGACAGTCATTCACAAAACATACTTCAAATCAACAACCCACATGAGGTTGTTCATAATGTTATATTTAACCAAAATACCCAAAATAATTCAATCCCTGATCAACATAAGGTTATCCGAGTCTAAAACTGGCACGAGAGGCAGCGGGTGATATGCATTCCTTCAAGTAATGCTAGGCCTTTAATTCCTTGTGCCTTTCATTTTTCATTTATTTTATGAAAAGCTCCCAACATTCGACTTCGAATTGAGAACAAAATACAGGAAAAAAGACTTTTTTGGATGTTCTTTGTTGCTCTTTTCCCATCAAGATCAAAGATTATTGAAAATTTGAAAAACACAGACTTTATTTTCATGGTTTTAAGCAAAATGAGACTCAGGCTGTCAAAGATTGACGAGCCACTTCTAAAACTTAATAAAATATTAACGAGGACGTTTGTCTCGCTTGTCCCTGTATGTCCTTGTGATGGACTTGTAACCTGTCCAGGGTGTCCCCTGCCTGCATATAGGCACCAGATCCCTGCAATCCAGAAAGGTGAAGCGGGTAAAGAAAACGGATGGATGGATGGTAACAAGGACCAGATCTGGCCCGCGGACCTCGAGTTTGACACGTGCTCATCGCTCATGTTATAGATTAATGGAATTTGTGTCACATGGAGTTGATTTTACAGACTGAAATCACAAGAGAAAGAAACATTTCAGGCTTCTGTTATGATCAAACTTGATATAGATTAGATAAAACGGCAGATTGCAGAAGATTTCATGCTTAAACAAAACCTCAAAGTAAAATCTGGGGAAAAAAGGGTTTCAGTCACACAATGTTCACTTAGTGTTTGATAACAAGTTAGATAAAAAGAAGTTCTTTAAAACTCTGACTGCAGTCGATCACAATCAGTCAGTTCTTCTCTTTCTTTTCCTCCGTCCAGGATCGCCTCCTGTACCTGGACATAGCTGAGGATTTCCTGGCGAAGGCGAAGCGCTTCTACCCTCCAGGAGAAGATTCTGATGAGGAGGAGACGCCGGGCCTCGCCATCAACCTGCCGCTGCTGCTGGCCAGAGTCCAGGCCATGAACGGACGGGGCGCCGAAGATCAGGATGAGAGTGATGAGAGAGATGATGAAAACTGAGCCCAAAGATCTGCAGGCTGCAGTAACGAGAGACAGACAGCAGGGGGCAGTAGTCATTAACCCTGAATTCCTTTAGGCGGCTTTTTCCCCCCTCAGTTTTAGTTTTAATGAAGCAATTAGGCTGAACAGCTTCTCCTTTCTCAATCAAACTGCACAGCTTGAGTCTTTCTTGTGTTTTCTTCCTTACAAAATTAAAAATATATATATTTTTGAGATTTTTAGTGGACAGTAAAGATGGCTTTGGAGAAAGTTTGTCCTATATGATCATAAGCACTGCAGATCTAATTTGTCCTAATTAGTTTTACATTCCCATATGTTTCTAAGATCAATACTTTTAATGTTTTAAAGTCTGCATTTGGCTTCAAACTTAGTTGGAAAATAGTGAATAGTAATGTTACTGTTACCGCATGTTGTAGTTTAAACTGGTTAAGAGATGACTTTCAGAGGATATATGTAAGTGTGTGGGGGTGGTTTTCATTTTGAGCAATCTTTTTAAAAAAAAAAGGTGAAAAGTTTCCAAATGAATGTGTGAGTCTGCGTATGTGTTCAGGTTGAAATAAATTTTCTGCCTAAAGCAGCGGCTTTGTGCAGTGTCACATGTTGATAGTTTCCAGTCGCTCTAAATTTAGATTGTTGACTTAAAGAATAATAAGTTTGCACATCTTCAAGCAGCCTGTAGCAATTACAGCCGGATAGTAGGGTTTTTTCCAGCCCCCTCACATGGCCCATCGGTTGGGTATTTCTGGATGGTTCTGTTCTTCTCACCTGCTGCCGGCTGTCCGGCGTCTGACCGCCCCCCCGGGGCTTGACCAGGCCTTGCAGCATGCATGGTGATGATGGTGTTTTGGCGTTCAGCTGCGTGTTGTTGTTGTTACATAAGAGTGAAGGCACATGTTGGAGCGGAGCGCCAGCCTGACATGAAGCACTAAGTGTGTGCAGGAATCAGCAGGAAGTTAACTTTCCTCAGAGACATCTTTGTGTCAGGGTGTCCTGTGTAGGAGGCGCCTCGCTGTCCTCCCAAAACTCTTTCCCCTGTCACAACAAAATCAAACATGCTTTCACAATGCTTTACCCCGGCCCGAGCTCTTTCCTGTCAGTGACGGCTCATTTAAATGTCACTTTGCAGCAGCTGTGGCAGCATTGTTACACAACACAAAGCTCCTCCTCGCTGAGCCCAGGCTGAGGAGGCTGAGGAGGCTGAAAGGACGAGGATGAGGGGTGTCTTCATCTTTGCTCACCTTTACACACACTTCACACCCCTGCAGTCATCAGTGCAGGATGACTCACACCTAAACAGCTTCGAGGTGAAGGCCATCAAGCTCAAATTGGACGAGTAACTACTGGGATTTTGGAGAATTTATTTGGACTAAAACAGTGATTTTCAACTGGTGGGTCACAGACTTGTTTTTAGTTAGTCCTGATCAAAAAAAAGTTCAACATTCTTCTTATTATGTCAGCCTTATGAATAATTTTAATAAAACATTGTTTGTTGCATATTCAGTGGATGGGTATATTTCATGTTTGTGTGTGAAAAGATTTGAGCTAGCTTAACTTTTTATATTCATTACAAGACTTTATTTTGAAATCTATTGAGCTATTGGAAACATTCATCTGAAAATAAACAGTAAACCCAGTTCTAACCCATTCTGTCCGCTGTCGTACTAAAACAGACCTCCGTGGTGACATTATAGTGTTGCTAACCCTCTGTGCTGCTTTTGGTTCTCTAATAAAACTAATGCTTGAACTAACACAGCTCATGCGTGTTTCAGTCGCCTGTTATTGTTGCCCTTTTCACAGGATATTTATAAACGGTGCTGACAGACGGATCAGAAGGAGCTGGTGGAGCGTCAGGTGAAAGGGGGCAAAGGTCTCCAGGGTCACGGGAGGCTTCATAACAGCTGTAAAGGACACTTTGTAACCCCTTTAATTTAAGACGTCCCACTGGTGAGAGCCTGAAGCTGAAAGTGGTAGTTTTCCACGCAGGGTTGCTGTGTCAGCACAAACAACAAAGCTAAGAGTGCTGTGATTTGACTGATGCAAAACATTCACTGAAAATAGTGCTGATGAAACTCAAAATGTTGGCAACATTCTTGAAATCATCCCGATAAAAGCTTATATTTTCTTATTCACAAGGGTCATATGTAGTAATCCATTTCAGTAAAACTTTTAGCCCCAGAAAGTTTTATATCACTTGCTGTTTTGTAATCTAACTACTTTGTGCTATTGTAAAGGTTCACATGTCAAAACACCCCTCATGTGATGGTTGCTTTTAGTTTAGTTTTTGCAAATTTTTTATACTTTTCAAAAAATTTGATGTTATTTACAAACAATTTCCCCATAGAAATCCATTAAGATCTGTTCAATTTCCTCAAAACTACTTTAACTTACTTCTTATGCTATTTCTAATTTTTACTTACTGTTTTGTTACTTTTAGCTTTTAGCTCATGTTTGGCTTCTTCTAGCTTAAATAACTCAGTTTCAGCTTCTTTAGCAAATTTCAGCAAATTAATTCAGCACTATATGACATCTAACTTGAAGTCTCTAAATGTTTTTGTGCTGTTGTTACTAAATTTAGACCAGGTTGGGACAAAAACATTCTGTTTTATTTCACTCTTATTTATGAGCCTCTGACAATAAATAAATAATCCAAAGTGACACAAAGTTATTATTTCTTTCCTTTCTTATATCAGACTCAGCAACCCAAAATGAACTTTTGGACCAAATCAGATTATTAGCTTTTGTGACCAAAAAAAATAAAAAATCATTCATTTATTCAAAATGCTTCATCTGGAAAATAAAGGCTGAGAAACAAGCGTGTTTTATTTCACTTCTAGGCAGAAATACGTAAAATTCTTTCAATCGCTGTCAAAATAAAAGCTGATGTAAACATAGAAGCAGCTTGCTCAGAGAGTTGCCGGGTTTCTGAAATGACAAACACGTTACGAAGACCCCAGGGATGCCTTTTCTCCTTTTTCTCTGTGCGGCAGTATTTCTGCACCACGCAGAGTCAACATGTTGATAAGTTGCTAAGAAACAGGTGAAATATCGCCTTGCTTGGCAGGTGGGGAAAAAAAATAACCCTAAACCGCTGCTTGAAACACTCAATACGTTTGAAGTCAACGAAAACGAATGGCAGCGATTTAAAAGTGTGATAATACGGTGAAAAACGAGCACGGTTCGGATTGTTACGACTTGACGGATCAATTGTTTGTCTTATTATGATCCTGCTTTATGCTGGGAGTGTGGTAAGTGATATTGGCTGTGTGATGATATCAGTACCCCATGTAGATGAATGAGTCAGACACAAGGCCTGGTAGTAACTCCATACCAGCAGATGACTGTCAGAGGTGAGTGTGAGAGCGTGTTTTACAGTCTGTAACCCGAGTTCATAACAACTTGGTGCTCTGTCACTGAGGCAATGAATCAGACGGGGACATCTAATTATGAGGTCCAGTTGTTCCATAAACTGTATGAAATGTACTATTATAAAAATAAATAATCAAAACATGTTGTTTGACTGGAATGTCCTTTAACAATCAGCTGCTTTCACATGTAAAAGCAAATCTTACAGGGTCCCTCCTCTAAGACTGAACCTGTTATTTGTTTAAAAGTTTATTTAGTTTTACTTATAGAGTCTGCGTTTATAAATGTGGTGGAAAGTGTTGGGCTGAGTGATAATGAAGCTGATTGGCCGTAAACCCAAGAATCAAGAGGATTTTCAGCCCAAATACCCTTCAAATCCTCCTCAGCTTGGTTTCCAGCTGTCCTGGAGTGATCCATGCAGGAGCGAGTGTCAGATGCCAATACACACTGAAATGACAACACGGATCAGGAATAGAAACAGGGCGTCTATAAAAGCCGCGGACGGACCGGAGCTCAGGCAGAGACAGAGGATCCATCCAGCTGCAGCTGAAGCATCCAACAGACGACACTTCTCGAACACTAAACCGGTTCTCAGGTCCCGGAGAGGGCGATAAATCTGACTGAAAGATGCCTGTCTGTAGCATGCTGGAGAAGAGTAACGGTGTGGTGGTGGGAGCAGAGCTGACCTGCAGCGTCCGGGAGGAGAACAAGGCCAAGAAGGAGAGCTACAACGCTGAGTGGAACAGTGTTAGCCTGAAGACTCAACCTCAAGACAGGTAAGACGGGTTCTGCTTTAAAGATTAGAATCTAAGAAGACGCTGCTAAAATTTCTAACTTGAACGTCTTCCTGCTGTCCTCAGACAGACCATGAGCATGAACGATGACTCCCGTAGAGAGACCCTGTCCCGGCAGTGGCAGTGCCGCTCCCTGATCCAGACCTGCCCCTCTGGGGTCTTCAGGGTGGGCACCGTGGAAAGAGGGGTGAGGGAGCACCAGCTGCTGCCCAAGAGAATCACCCTCCCTCTTCCCATCTTCACCCCCTCAGAGCTGGGCGTCCGGCTCGGGCGCGGAGCCCCCCACACGGAGCTGGACCTGCAGCCCTTCCCCACGCCAGACGGAGTCTGTCCCAGCAAGAGGTCCGTGGACGAGATCACCAGAGACCTGCCGCCCATCAAGCCCGTCCTCATGGAGTTCGCCAAAGCGCCCAAAATTCTGGGTCGCTCCATGTCACAGGAAGCCCAGAGAGGCTGAAAGGAAGAGGAGCCAGGGAGAGAAAAGGAGGCTAATCGATGGGAAAGAATGGTCAGAACGCAGAAATGTCAAGGTGTACATATGTAGACTCAGCTCTAGTGACATTTAGCTGAAATCTAGAACTTTAGCATCAATAAGGTGTCACGTTTTAATACATTTCATGTATTTATAAGAAGGGTTCATTGTGACAGAGAAGGGGGGTGTTTCAGCTGACATCTCATTGGGACGTTTGCACTGATGCACTTTTGTTTTGAAAAGTGCCAAATTAAAGAAAGGATTAACAGGTTACGTTTTTGAGATACGGCGACAGATGCGTGAAACAGAGATGTTTAAATGCGAACAAAGGGATGGAGAGAGGTGGAGGAAGGTCAGGGGACGTGTGAGGTGAAGAGGAGGAACATAATGTTGGATTTGGTTCCCCTCCAGGAGCTCCTGCCAGCTTCTGATCTGTGTGGAGAGAACAGAATGCGCTGGCATGGTCACACACTGTTGATGTACATAGGTGTGTGTGTGTGTGTGTGTGTGTGTGTGTGTGTGTGTGTGTGTGTGTGTGTGTGTGTGTGTGTGTGGCAGGCAAAGACCTACACCAACCCAGAACAACAAACACTCGTTTTACTATACATTTACTGATTGCTAGATGGACAGGAGCTCATATTTAAGAGTCAAACACTGTTAGGACTGCAGGCATGTGAATGGATTTAAAATGTGTGTCATGATATTTATTTTCTTAGAAATGTGTTATTTTTACAAATAAAAGTTTAAACACTCGTCTGTTCTCAGTCTACAGGTTGATCACTGGATAATAAACCTTTTGTTGACTGACATTTTGCAGGTTTAAGCGAGTAAATAAGACATAAAAATCATTGGATTCAGCCGAGTGCTTTGTTTACATTGAGCGTGGACCCTCATTTCAGAAATGTGAATCATTTATATCT
Organism: Kryptolebias marmoratus; assembly: GCF_001649575.2. Lineage (NCBI taxonomy): Eukaryota > Metazoa > Chordata > Actinopteri > Cyprinodontiformes > Rivulidae > Kryptolebias > Kryptolebias marmoratus. The sequence continues at coordinate 4,854,110 of NC_051441.1, read as the reverse complement.
GAAATAACTAATGGAGTAAACTCTTTTAAACTCCACCATTTGCTACAGATCAGGAGAACTTTTTTTATTGTTTGATTCATAGTTTTAAACTCATATTTTACTCTCTTTTCTTTTATAACTATTGTTTTTGTACCCCAGCAGAGGATATAATCTGTAACAATAGTCTTTACAAAGAAAAAAAATTTATATTTATTTATTTTATTTATTGGAAGCAACACAAGAACAAAACCAGTTCAATAATATTCCCATTTTTAACAATGCCATCACTGTCTGACTCCTAATCCTTTTAGTAATGATTCTCAGCCAGGGGTTACTCGCCATGGGCGTCTTTAATGAGCTACTCTGCTAATTAAAATACTTGTTTTACACAAAGGAGAGGGATAAATAAAAAGCAGAAACATGTAGTGCTTTCCTTGTTTTTTATTCTGATAAAGGAATAGCACATAGCAAAGAAAATGAAATATATTATGTCTGAAAGACGAAAAATTTGAAACTATCATACAAGAAAGGGAAAAAATGGGCATTAGTGGAGGGGGACACCCTGGACAGGCTGCCAGTCCATCACAGGGACACAAAGAGACAAACGAGACAACGTCCATTCATGCACACACCGAGTGACAGTTTTCAGATTGGCCAGCTGACCTTAGAATCCATGTTTTTTGGTCTGTGGGAGAAAAAAAGAGCAGGGCTGAAGTGGAAACTCCACACAGAAAGGCCCCAACAGGGAACCAAACCTCTGGCCTTCTTGCTGTGAGGTGACAGTGCTCCACCATGCAGCTCATCAAACCAAAGAGTATGAAAAAAAAATGCTTTATCTTCTGTAATAACATCATTAAACTGAACCACAATTCAAATTTTTAGGACCACGGAGCACAAATTCCTAAAACAAGACCATCCAGAGAGCCAAACCTTGTGATTTAATCCTTAAAAGGCTCACAATAATGCGCTTGCTACTTTCCTGAAATTAGAGGCGTCCTCGACTCTTGAGTAATACCCTTACTTCACCCGTTTAGATTTTTTAATTTACCCTTTGTGTTGCACATTTTGTATTTGTATTCAACCTGCTAATGAGGAGAGCGGAAACGGACCTACTTAATAACCTCATTTTCTTTCGTAATGAAAAGTTGTTTCTCTCACATGCCGGGTCTTACCTACAGGCCATCGGGTGATCTACGCTGAATTTCAGTTCCTCTTCTAGATATATTTATTTGCCTTTTTAACTTCCTCTGACTCATCTCACTTGTTGTCTCCTTGTGACAGGCGATGTGTGGTTTGATTTGATAATAATAGCTGGGTAAACACCAGAATCGCCCTGGAGACAGCCATATCAGCACACTTCACCCATTGGACCTCTTAATCCTAGTGTTTTATCAGAGACTTGAGCTTGCTGCCTTCACACCCATATCTTCAAAATTCCCCTCCCACACGGCTGCCTCCCGTCCCGGTACTGTCACAGCACAAACTGCAAATGAACCTCCAAACCCTGAAACTATTTTCAGTGGATGCCGGGGAATATTGGAATGAGACGGGATGTTTTATCACAGATGAAATTCTTTCCTTTGCTGCAGCTGTGTCAGCAGCTGGCAAAGCCAACATGTCTGTTGACACATTTCCATTTACTGGAGCTGGACACAAAATAACTCTCTTATTATTGCTGTTCTGAGCGCTTGTAGGGGAACTCATCGAAGTGTATTTCAAGATAAAGTCAGCTGCACAGATGATACTTTGTGTGGTGTTAGACTCAGTGGCATTCAAAGTCACTATGGATACTTATCTAAAACATAAATGCATCTCGCTTGTGGTCAATTTGCCATCTTTTAAGATCTGCTGCTGCCCCCCACTGGACAGTTTAAGCATTGCAGGTTAAAGTATAAATCTGCTTCCAAGGGAGGAAATATATATATATTTTAATGTCAATTAGAAGATAAATTTGGTGAATGCATTAAACAGCATCATCTCTTGTTTTGCTGTTTTTAAGTGGCTGAAGCCAGCATGTTGCTTTGCAGATGATTTCAGCCTCTGCTGCTCCTGCAGTTCTCATCAAGCAAAGACAAAGAAAAACGCTGCTGCAACAACAGAAATATGCATCCATAATATATGCCCCCTGGATTATTTATTTTTTATTCTTTTACTTGGCACAAGTAAGGTTTAATAGTACAAAGAACAACTGTAAATGGGACACAACCCTGAGTGTTATAGTTGTTGTCTGGATTTGCATTTTTAATATTTTTCCTGTTAGAAACCTTTTTTTTTTCCTCCAGTGAAAACATTCTCATAAACTTGAATGAATAAAAAAAATCGAGTCAACAGCTGCAAATTTTAAGGCTTTGGTTTTACGAGTTACGTTTTCTAGTTTGCAAACTTTGTTAGTAGAGATGATTGATTTCATCAAGCAAAAACATTAATAAAAGAGGCTTTTTTTCCTCCAAATCGTTTTACACAAAAGGCTCATAAAAAGTAGGTGCTGGAGAGTTATAACAACAAAAAAGGCTGATTTATACTGGTCTTTATCATTAAGAAATAATCTAATAAAACCTAATGTATCACAGAGAGTCGTGTAATTATGACCCTAATAAAACTGCAGTAAAATCCCCGTCATATAAACATTTGAGCTCTTGTAAGTAAACTTTTTTTATGGTTGAAGATTTTCTCACAGAATTAATCTCTCCTCAGAAAAGAATGAGTCACGCTAAACTAAAATCTCTTATTTGGTTTATTTAATGTTATTTAAAAGCTTGTGTCTGCCTACAGATCTGTCCTAAAATGAAATTAATATGATCACTTATGACTTTATAGTTTTGGAGTAATTAACTTTTTGATTACTGACAACTATTGTTGTTGTGACATGAAATGTGATGTCTGCGCTGCAGTTCGAGTCTTATTGATTCATGCAACTTGTTTTTTCCTTGAGATTTCTTTTGCATTTTGGGTTATTGTTTTAATGTTTTGTGTTTGTATTGTTTCTGCCTCTTGTGTTCACTTCTCCTCTGTTTACAGGTGCTGGTCATAAAATTAGAATATCATGAAAAAGTAGATTGATTTCAGTAATTCCATTTAAAAAGTGAAACTTGTATATTATATTCATACATTACATACAAACTCATATATTTCAAATGTTTATTTCATTTAAT
>NC_051441.1:4824834-4849688 GCF_001649575.2 Kryptolebias marmoratus | reverse complement strand
TCAAAATTAAACAAAATAAACATTTGAAATATATGAGTTTGTATGTAATGTATGAATATAATATACAAGTTTCACTTTTTAAATGGAATTACTGAAATCAATCTACTTTTTCATGATATTCTAATTTTATGACCAGCACCTGTATCTCATCTTCCTGCCACGCCCATCTTCACCTGTTCCTAGTTGTAATCACTCACCTGTGCCCACTTCCCCTGATTACCCTCAGCTTTAAAACCTGCTCACTTTCTCCATGTTCCTCACTGGTTCATTGTCTCTAGTTCCCTGTTGCTGCTTCTTGTCCCTCAGCTCTAGTTGTCTTGTTCCTTGTCTCGCCTCGTTTGGATTTTGTTTTTTTTAGTTTTTGCTGCCACGTCAGCCTTTGTTTTTGTTTATTCTTTAGTTTAATAAATTAGTTTTTTTTTATGATGAGTCTGCATTCTGGGCTTGCCTCCTTCTCCACCCCTCGGACACAACCTGGACGGGTCGGTAAAAACAACTGCTCACCAGTGGGTCCCGATCTCTGTGTTTAATGATAAACTTCCCTACGAGAAGAGGACAGGCATGTCTCAGTGCAGAAATTATTTCTAAGAAATGCTTTTGTAATGCAGAAGTTTGCATAATATAAATTGTTTTGGTTTTTTCTTGTTTAGTTCTACTTATACCACAGTTTGAGAACAAAGTATTCAGAAGACAACTATAAACTATTTAGATGTAAATTTATCTGTTTTACCATTAATGTGAGCTAATCAGTTGCCATGGACAGAGATCTGCTTGCACAAAGAAGATGGAGAAGTATTTCAGACACGATGAATATTTATAGTCTGTTTTTCCTTTTTTATTTATTTTTTTTGCATGCACTTAGATACAAATAAAAATATCCCATCATCTGCAAAGCTACAGAGAAGCAGCACAGGGCGCTATCCTGAATGCCTGCTGTCACAAAACAACAGCTGCTGAAAAGATGACTTTTTCCTTCAGAAGATTGACCAAATTCTTCCAGAAATAAATTAAGTGTCTTTGTGCAGCAAATGTGTGAATTCTGCTTTAATGAGCAGAGTCAATGTATCCTGACGACAAAGACGTGCAAACAGCTAAACAACAATAGTAGGAGATCACATCGTGAGAGTAAAAACACACACACACACACACACATTCGTCACCATTTGAGGCTCTGATTGTCTTACCTGTGCCATCAGCTTGCCTCTCGGTCCTCTTCCCTCTGGGCTGCGAGGTGATTAACCTGCATTGTGTCAAACGGAGGTGGACGCTGTGAGGTGCCAAGATCAATTTTCTCACCTCCCTGTCACTCAATGTTTGTTGGGCAACGACTCGCCTCGCTGAATAATTTAACTCCAGACCAGCGGCAATACATAAACAGGCTTTCTGTAGAAGATATGGGTCAGTCTAGTTCAGTTCCTCCACTTCTGGTGGCATTTAAAAACTCATTTTAAACACCCGTCTAAGCACAGTTTTAATAATATTTGTCATTACATATTTTGTCCTCATGATATGAGTGACAAGAGGAAATTATTAAGTGGAGAATTCAAAGTTCTGCCTTCACAAAAGAGAAATAACTGCACATTATTAGTATTGCCAATTTATTTATTTTTTTATGTCCAGGAAAATAAGCTGAACTCATTCTTACCCGTGTCACCATGGCAACAAATTTGCTGGCAGTATTATTGCTAGAGGTAAAACAAAGAGAAAAGTGGATTTGTAGCAAATTGTTTAATTTAAGACAAATGAGCTTTTAGTTTGTCGGGGAGAAAAATGTGGCGTTTGGAACAGAAACAAACAAAACAAAACAAAAAAAAGACCCGATTTGTCTGTTTCTTTCACAGCTCTAAAAATGAGACGCATACAAAAAAGAAACAGATAAAAACTGCAAAGGTTTTCCAATAACCATGCACCTTTCCGAGCCAATTAGAGGACGGGATCTGGATGTGGCACGGTGACAAATCTCACATGATGCATGATTTGTTTGCTGTGACATCTTTAAAACTTAACAAGTTCCCACAATTCAGTTTGCAAAAAGAAGTAAAAAAAAAGAAGACATTTTGTTATCTCATTGATCCATATCTTCATAAAACAGGCTAAATCTGCAGCATTTGAAGGAGAACTTGATAAACAAAGAAACATGCTTTGTGCAACTGACCGAGCAAATGAGTTCACTCTAAATAAAGGATCTGAATGCAAACATGCCAGCTGTACGGCTGACAGGCAGGAACGACTGTTAGTGTGAAATCCCGAGGTTTTAGTTTGTGTGCGGTGACAGTTTGCCAGTCCTCTCTTGACGGGACCACCAGGCCTAATTGAAGGAGCAGAGCTGGGAATCATGACGGTCGCTGGGAGCAGCTGCAGGACAGTGATGGCCCACCTGGGGAGGTAATGAGGCTCTCTGCCTGCAGGCGCACCGACTGAGACAACAGGGAAAACCGGAGTCTTTTTAGGCGAGAAATAAAGCTCCTCTCTTAGAATGAGAGGGAAGATGGATTATGTTCCTAAAAAAATAAAAATATTTAAGATGTCACCTCTTCTAACTGAAGGAATGCATAAGAGTTTTAGACCAACTCATCTTATGTGGAGAAATTATAGACTTGTAGTTGTTTTGGTCAAACTTCAGCAGCTATTGATAAAGTGTTAATCAAAGTCGCTGATTAAAGCGGTAAGTAAAATTGGAGCTACTACTACACCAGATTTTGGATCAATATCTGTGAGACTGACTCAATTATAGCCATTTATTCAAAAGTTAATCAGTTCATCAGTCTGTTAGTTCTCAGAACTGGCATTGGGGATCAATCTTAGTAAAATCAGAAACACTGACTGAGTTATAGCAGGTTGTTTTTGTGTGTTTCAAACATTTTCTGTCGACACCATATGCCTGAGATTCATCTGAAATCATTGATAAGATGCTCAGTCTGTAAGTCGAACCTGTTTGCTGAAATACTTCCACACAGTAGAAATTTACCAGGGTGCCAGAACACAAACAAACACACACACATGCACCCACACACAGTGAACACACACACTACCTCCGTCTGAGACTGACCCTCAGCTCAGGCTGACTAATTAAACTCAGATTGGAAGCCAAAAGTGGATCAGTTGATGATTAAAGGAAGTGAAACTCTGTTGCTTATAAAAAGCATCAACCCACTACAGGCTTCTGCTAAGCCTTGTGAATTACAAGTGGGCGTCGTTTGTTGTTTTCTTTTTCTTTTTGTGATTCTGATAATGAAGTATTAAAAAAACAACAAAAAAATCTCCTAAATGCCAACATAAAAAGTACCTATAACTTTCATTCAAGTTTAAAACTTCAGATCATGGTGTAGATGTTTCTGTGAAGATGCAGCTGAGCGCCGAATGTCGAGCTGAAATTTGTTTAAGAAGCCGAAACTGAGTTTTTAGAGTTAAAATAAGCAGAACATTAGCTAAAGGCTAAAACCAGCAAAACAGTAGTTTAAAGCTAAAATGAAAAAAATCACTAACTATAAGATTGAATCAGCAGAACAGTAACAATAGGCTAAAACAAACAAAACAGTAGCTAAAAGCAAAAATTAGCAGACCAACAGCAAAAAGCTGCAAACAGCAAAACAGCAGCTTAAAACTAAAATGAGCAGAGCAATAGCAAATGTTAAGGTTAACAAAACTGCATCTAAAAGTAAAAATTACCAAAATGCTAAGTGACGGCTAAAAGTAGCAACACTGCAGCTGAAAGCTAAATTTGGCAATAGCCTACCATAAACAGAAGCTAAAATGATCAAAACCGTTTCTGAAAAATAACTGAAAGTTAAACTTAGCTAAACTTAAGCTAAGAGTCTAAATTTGGCAATTCCTTAGATAAAAGCTAAAATTTTCAAAATTGTAGCTAAAAGTAAAAATGATCAAAACAGCATCTAAAAGCTAAAATCAGTAGAATAGTGGCTAAAGACTAAAAAGAGGATAAAAAGACAAAAACTGAGCAAAGCTGCTGGACTGGATTTCAAAAAAGAAGGAGCTGAAGAAGTCTCAGTTCATTTCTACAAAGAATATTTTAAAGCATAAAAGTAAAAAAATAAAAGTCTTAGCAGCATTTTCTGGACGAGCTGAATGTTTTGACATATAAGCAGCTAAAATAGCATGAAGATCGCAAAAGGAAGGAGCTAAAGACAGGAAAACAGCAGCGTGGATGCTGACTCAGCGATTAAAAACATCTGATCACCTCTTTGTTGTTTCTTAGAGTCGCTGTGGACTCATGAACAGGAACTAAAGGATCCTCCAGGTGCTCTGGTGAATCTTTTTCAGAACTGCATGTTGTCGTCTTGATGCGACCTCTGCAGGAAGACGACTCCAAGAGACATCTAAAGCACAGACTTCCAGTATCAATACAGCTGAATATAGAAAGATTTACATGAGTTATCCAGTGTCAACAGAAAACCTGATGTGTTTGAGTAGAAACTTTGTTTTTTATTTTAGTTTGTGTTCTGTATACGGCTCCTTTACTTTTTCCAAATTTGTGGAAACATGAAACATTATTTTCACACAACTTATGCTTCCTTATCAGACTGAAGAGCCATGTCCAATAAACGGCCACAGAGTGAGAACTTCCCCATAAAGCAGCACCAATTAACACACAGTTTAAACTCACTGTACCTCTGTGGCTTCCAGCTCTTTTCACCCCTCAGCAACACCCTGTCAGTGGAAGAGGCCCAGACACCCCCACTGCGTCTCCAGCCCTGTAATTAAATCTCTTTAATCTGGGCGGATCGTCTCTATTTTTAAAAGCCCCCTGTCATTGTGTGGGCAAAGTGACACAAAGGGAACCATCAAGCAGTGAGAAGGAGGAGGAGGAGGAGAGGGAGGAAGATAGTAGCAGTCACAGCGGCAGGTGATCACCAACTTAGTGAGAGATGAGACAACGGATAAACGATGTTAATTGGCAGAAAAGCTTAAAAATAATTCTCCTCCTATTGTCCAGAGCTGCCCACACACCTGACTTCATCTACTTTGGAGGATATTTTTACTAAAACCTGGTATCTACTGGGGCTTTTTGTACTTTCTGAGAAGCTGTAGCACTGCTGTGTTCATGAGCACAAATATGCTCACAAAACATGCTGGTTGTGGAATAAACCCATTGCATTAGGGTTTATTTTACACACCAAAGATAGCAGAAAAAAGCTCTTTTCATGAAGACACCCTGCAGTTTTCTCTGCACCAAAGCCAAAAACATGAACCACACGAGTCAAATGTGCTGCAAAGCAAACAGTTCGACGTCACCGTTGTTTCAAACTTCTTCCTTTCTTTATTATCACTTCTGTAAGTCGCTGGGGGTTTCTGGTGGTTCTGTCGGTTTGCAGATGGTAGCACATTATGAGTTAAAACCGGTCTCATTTGTCCCTAATTCTGACTCAGTCTCACCCCTCCTCTCGCACCCCACATTTGCCCCTCACCCCCTGCGGCACCAGCTCAAGAACATGGCCATTACCTTTCCCCGTTCCTATGGCAACACCACCCAGCAGCCCTTATATGGGGGCAGCTCTGTGTGTGTGTGTGTGTGTGTGCATTTATAACCACGTGTGTGAATTTGCACGATGCATTAAGGTTTGTTTAGATAATGTCATCGAGGAGCGTAATTTCTAGAAGTTAAACGTCGCCCACTTCCACCTGTCACTGGTAATTGTGTGCAGCCTAATGAGAATCACGGCTCGACAGAAGATAATTGAAGTTTTTTGACAGAAACATTTCAGGGTCCAGTTTCTGACTCTAATGTTTTAGATTGATCTGTGCAGCCATAGGTTTTTTTTAAAATGTTAGGACAATAAGGCAGTTTTGAACGTCTTTGTGCTTCCTGTCCAGGAGCTGTCTAATGTCACCTCAGCCCCTTCAGGCGGCAGACGTTTGAATCCTCGCAAGCTGTGTTCTGCAATGCTGAATAAAATTTAAAAAAAGGATGAAAAGAAACGAGACAAGAGTGACACTATAAAGTAAAATGGACTATAGGACAGGGCAGAGAGGGTGAATGTTAACCTCTCTCTCGTGGAAAAAAGAGCCAGAGAGGTGATGTACGATAAGGCTTTGAGAATATTTCCTTTTTCCTCGTCTCCCGAAGGAGCAGCTCTGACTGACAGACACCACCACCTCCGCCCCTGGCTGTGGCCAAGCTTCGTACCGTATACCACCAACTCAACCCCAATTTTAAAAAAGCCGGAGCGTTGTGTAAGACGTAAATAAACACAGAATGCAACAATTTGAAAATCTCATAAAACTCTATTTTGTTTACATGAACACAGTAAACATATCAAATGTTTAAACTTAGAAATTGTACTGTTTTTTAGGAAAAGATAAAGAATTTTGAATTTGATGGCAGCAACAAATGTCAAAAAAGTTGTTCCAGATGTTTCCCTTCGTGGAGCATCTCCTCTTCTTCGACCATCAGTCTGTAAACATCTGGACCTGAGGAGAGCAGCTGCTGGAGGTTTTGGAGGGAATGTTGTCCCATTCTGGTCGGGTGGAGGATGTTTGCTGCTCAGCAGTCCTGGATGGGAGCAGATGTTGTTCTAAAACCTGGGGATACTTTTCTGCATTGATGGCGCCTTTCCAGAGGCCCTAATGCACCCCCATACCATCAGAGAGGCTGGATGCTCCCTCTCCTCTTCAGTGTGGAGGATGTGGTTTGAAGATATTATGAACTGTAGATTATGGGATATTCAAAGTCTTCCCAACTTTATGTCGAGGAACATTATTCTTAAAATCTTTCACTTTTTTTAGATGCAGTTTTTTGCAGACTGGAGGACCTCGGTCCATCTTAACTTCTGAGAGATTCAGCTTTTCTAAAATGCTCTTTTTATATCCAGTCCTTGTACCAACCTGCTGCCGATTAACCTAATTAGTGGCAAAATTCTTAAAAATTACTTTTACAGCCTTTTGTTGCTCCTGTCTCAACTTTTTAAAGATTTCATGTTTATTGTGCTCCATTGTGAATAAAATATGGAGTTATGAGATTTGAAAATCATTGTCTTCAGTAGTTATTTATGTTTTCCACAACATCCCAACTTTGTCAGAATTTAGGCGGTAATTAACATGCCTCTGCACATTCTCTTTTCCTTTCAGCTATACTTGCCAGCCACATACACAAGTTAATTCCCATTTTCCCATTAATATCTAAGTGACTGGGGAGGTGTATTATGGGCAACGAGAAGGGTTCATAATGATGCTGTAAAGCAGTGCACCATCTGATTTTCAGTAGAAATCAATGAGATGAGACACCCACGTTCCCCTTGAGACAGCGCAGCCATTACAGAAAAGCATTTTATTGCCATTTGCCTCAAACGGAATGAGCTCCCATTCTGCTGGATGTTTACTTTTTGTCTATTGCGAGCTTGATTAGTCCCATGATGATCCTCTCCATCTAAAGCGGCCAAGCTGGTGCCGCTCTCATCAATCTCATCGGTTCCACTCTCTCTCTCTCTCTCTCTCTGAAGGCAGACTTAATCAGATACAACCCGTGCCAAGCGTGCAGTCTACATTTTGATCTGATCCCCGTGGAAATGTTCCTGCTCACGTTAAGTGGATCTGCATCGGTGCCCAGATGCAGGGCTGATCTGGACAGGAGCCTCATTGTTTAGTCTGACTCATCATCCTTTATGGGAATTTGATTTGACCTAACAGCTGAAGGTCTGCACAGACAGAGAGTTGTAACTTTATTTAGCTCCATTCGAAAGTTTCCTCTGGGTTGGAGGCTCATTGGATGATTCGATTCTGAATAGTTTATGATCTCTTCAGTGAGGGAAACTGTGGCTCTTTTTCTGTAGCAATCAGAATGATGAACTTGTTCTGACTCCTTTTTTTTTTTTATTCAGCAGTGCACAAACACGGCCGAATCAGATGCGTCCATCCGTGCTGCTAAAGATCAAACATTCTTTCTTTCTTTTTTTGTTTCACTGTAAACATTTGTTCCTTTTGCAAGATGAGTCATGTCTTTACAAAACAAATAAGAGCAAAACCTGAAAATCTGCAAATTGTTTGACTTCAAAAGTCCCATTTTTAAAAAAGAATGAAACCATAGCATCATTACCAAACTATACTTCACATTCCTTGAAGGAACGGGAATCACACAGCACATTTCATGCCAAAGTCTGAACTAAAAATCGTGACGAAAAAGCACAAAATGACAGCATTTTGATCAAAACATGTAAATGACATTGTGCCTAATCTCATGTGATTTGCAAGATGTGTGTTCCGGTCCTCGAGGGCCACCATCCTGCATGTTTTCCTTGTTTCCCTGCTCCAACACACCTGATTCAGAGGTTAAATCACCTCTTCATGTTCTGCAGAAGCCTGTTAATCACCCACTGATTCAGATCAGGTGTGTTGGAGCAGAGAAACAAGGAAAACCTGCAGGATGGTGGCCCTCGAGGACCATATTTGCCCACCTCTGGTTTAGAGGATAGGCTGAGAAAGCAAATTTAGCACTGGCTAGGTTTTATTGGCTGTAGCAGCCATCTTGAATTGGATTGACTCTAAAACCTAAACATTTGGAGATGCACACCCAGCGAATACTTCCTGAGAGTTTCGGTAAAATCTGTCCAGATTTTAATGAGATATTTTACTAACAGACAAACAGGGTTGACAAACAGTTAATGCCAAAGTTTTAAGCAAAAATGTTGTGCAATGTGAGCCTAAAATATGTGTTAGGAATAATGCTCAGCCACTACCACATCAAATTTTAGCTCAACATCTGTAAAACTGGCTGGGTTATTGCCTTTTTTGTGTTTGCTCATGTCAGTTGGCTGTCGCGGCCATCTTGAATTGGGTTGACTTTATAGTTAATCAGTTGCAGATTTCCAAAGGTTTCATTAAAATGTGGTTCATGAGATATTTTGCTAACAGGCAGAGTTAGCAAAATGCAAAGTGTTTGACCTGAAATCCCACCTTTTTACAGATTTAAACCCCAACATCCTTAAGATTGTGGTTGCATTATCCTTAAAATATGTTCAACTTGTTTTTTTTGTTCTTTCAAATAACTTAATTTAGTCCACTGCGACGTGACAGAGTGTGTTAACATGACTTCCTTGTCTCTGCAGGAGGAAGAGAGAGTCCTGAAGGAGCCGACAGATAAAAGCCAGCAGAAGAGGAAGGGGCAGGACTGTAGGACTGCCGGAGCGCAACCACGCTGACACACTGACAGGTGAAGTTCAGGATTCAGCCGGAAAATAAAATAAGATAAAGCTCAAATAAAAAAACCACAGAGGCCCGGCACGACACAGCTGGAACATTCAGAGAACAAGTCACACAGTGCAGCGCGGGAACACATTTGTGAGAAGAAAGTTGTGACGTTTTTGTGGAAGGAAAGTGTTAATTGGGGTAAATTTTCAAGAATGCGTGAACTTTCCAGCATCGTTCTGTTGTAGAAGGGGAAAAAATATAAATATATATGTATATATTTTTTTTTTTTTTTGTTCTCCCAGAACATAATGGATTTCTTTAAAATTTCATGAATGCAACGACTGCAGGCTTGCTGCTGAACTGGCTGAAAACACAATTTGCAGGAGGAACGTGGAGAAAAGTGTGCGTGCATAGGTGTATTTACAGTTTCTGAGGTTTCTACATTTAAAAGGTAGAAAAAGGTGAGATGTTATCATGTGACATCTGTTGAAACTATACCGCTTTCTGTTGTGGGGGTCCTGAAGGAATAAAAGGGAGTGTTTACATCCACTTGTGTGAGACATCATTTCCACTCCTCGACTTCATCGCCGGTATTACCACGGCTTCACCCTTTGAATGCAGCACATCCCATTAGAAATAGATTGAAAGGGGCTCAGAAAGGCCATTCCACCCTTTGGGAACCTGCCTGAGCATTGAAAGCAGATCTTTTGTGAGTCTAATCAAAACTACAGAAGGAATTAAAACAGTTGTGGTAAATCTGTGTCATGCAGAGTTTAAAGCCCTGAAAGTAATATTTTCTGTTTGTTATCCGAAGCCAAGCTTCAGGAGAGAAACGTCTTTATTGTGGTCCTGAATGCCACAGCTGCTTTAATCACCTTTTTTTTGCTCATGACTTTATGACCAGCAGTCTGTTTATTATCTCCTGAGGCTTTAAAAAGGTCAGTGTGGACACTTCTTGATGAGCGTATACACAGTAACAGTACAGAGGCGGATCTGAAGAACGCTGTTATATAAGTCTTTTTATTGCCGTCGGTTTTACATTACACGGATATTCATGAAGAAATATCACAATATTTCTGCAGGAAGTGCTCCAGGCTGCATCTAAAGTGCTACAGCTAGCTGCTGCTGCAGTCTGCTCTGACAAATAACTACAGAATATTGTGTAAATAACTGTGATGCATAATTAACAACAATGTAAAGGTTATAAAATTGTGTATGCATGAAATGCTGCAAAAGTTTGCAGCTGTTTTAAGATGGTAGCGATCCACTTTGGTTTTATTCAGTCTAGCTGTTAACTTATAAACTCTATTTCTCCAAATTGTGGTTGTTCAAAGAACTATCTACGACAAGTAAGATGTTGCTTTTGTTATGACCTTTCCACAGAATCCACTTTAAAAAATCTGACTTCTTTCTTTAACATGCTGTTCCTGCAGGGCAGCATTAGCTTATTAAGGTTTAGGCACAGTAGTTAGTAATTATTTATTATCATAGATCGTTCAGATGATCAATAAAAGTCGATAAAGATGCATATCAGCAGCAGACTGCAGACGTATGAATAGTGCTCTATGTTAGCATATGCCTCAGCAGAAGTGGGCGATTAGCAGTGCTCATGTGTGGACAAGAGGGCGAATGTTTTAACTGTGCAATACTTGCACAGAATATTAAGAAATATAATGCATTTTGAATGTTATTTTGCATGCGTTTCAGGTTAAAAGTGACATTTTGGGCTTATTAAAAGGTCTAACAGCAACATTTTCTGTTCCTGCAGCCTGGTTTGATTCATTAATATGCAACAGCTCTGCGCTAGAAGCATGCAAATGTTGAGCAAAACTTTCATTTATTTTTTTATGTGTGATTTTTATTTAAAGTAACAAGAATACTTGTGCTCCGAATGCTCTCTTCTATAAAGCAGAGTAGCTGTAAATGTACTGAATGTTTAAACTGGTGTTTGGACTCACCTGTTGTATTAAAAAGGTAACTTTAACTAAGCTTACTGTAGGTGTTAACCCTCCCGTGGCCTTCAGGTCAAACTGACTCAGAGTTACAAAGACTTCTCTTCCTCTCTTCATCTCTCTCTTTGTTGAGGGCTTCAGGACGGTTAAGAGGTTTGGGTATAAAGGAACATTTTTATCATGAATGAAGACATCTCAGTTAATTAGCTGCTTTTTTTCTCTGAGTCAGCTTAAAATGTTTTCAATAAAAAGATTTATCCATTTTATTTTTGTTGCATCTTTTTTTTGGTTCTGACGCAGGAGAAAGAAATGGTCACTATCTAATAAAAATCATACATACGTAGTTTATGGGTTTGAATTGGGTGCCGACAAAACGGAGAAGCTATTTTAGTGGAAACGCGTACAGTAACAGGAAAATCGAGTGATGCTATAGGTGCAAGGTTTTGTGTAAGCTTTCTTATTCTGCTTTACAACTTTGAATTCTCGGTTTTGTTGGAATCATCTACGTTTTATTGCTTCTGTTTCACGTTCTGTTGTTTTGTTTTAATGTCAGCTTCTCTTGCTTTCTGCGGCGACCCCACATCAAGCCTTTGTTTATGGAGTTCCTCCCTCAGTAAAAATAATCCCCGGGTTTTCAGCTGGCCTTTCTCAGATCCTCAACACTGAATACAACTTCTTTGTATCTGACCATATTTGTTTGTTTGAATCGTTTTATTGGCTGATAATGTTGTTCCAGTGTCCTTTCTTTATTTTAAATGTTGTACCTCCTTATGTCTGCAGAACCATGTCTGCATTTGGGTGCATCAAATGACTCCTTTTGGTCATTGTGCCACATTAAGAATCAGTTCTTATTTCAATATTTGTCCAGCCTCAAAGAAAAGTATAAAGTAGTGACTTCAGTAGAGACCCTTTGAATTTATTTTCTATAACTTGTTTCTTTGTGATAAAATAAACCTGTTATCCCTCCGCTTCAGTCAGGAGGCTTCATAACTCCAATCAGGCTATGTCTACAAGCTTTATTTGTGAAAAACAATACATGATATAATCCTTTTTTACTGGTCTGATCCTGGTTAATTTCAGGCTCTGGTGGTAGAAGACCAAAACACTATCCGTCTTTAAAACTCTGACATTTCCAATCCCCCCCAAATCCTTCATCTTTTCCCGACTGTACACCTGATTTCTGTGTCTAAACTCTTGCTGGGGATTGATTACGTCGTGTCATCGCCCGACTTCTTGTTCAGAGCAGAGTGATAAACTATACTCCCTCCGCTTCCTGGCTTCCAACACCCATAAAAGCTGTCAACGTCCTTGTTTCCAAGAAGCGTTCATTAATAAAAGGACATTGTTTAATCTCTCCCAGGAGGTTTTCTTACTTGTTTGAAGAAGAGATGCTACTTGCAGAAACAGGGAATGACTGTGTTCCTGTCTTTTTACAGAAAACGTATAGAAGTGAGAACACACCAGCATGTTGCCACAAAGTGCCCTAACACTGAAGCTTTTTAAAAATACCGAAGGATATGAGTGCATTAAAATCAATATAACATTTTCATCTGTATGTTCTGAAAGAATCGAGTCATTTCAAGTCTGTACAGTAAATCCCAGTTATCTAATGTTTTTTATTTATTCATGTAAAAAGAAGGAAAAAATGTTTTAAAGAATTTCATAGTTTGTTGAGCACCAGTGTCCCATACGTGCATGAATGGGCATGTGTGTGGATGCATGGGTATGTTTGTAAGCATTCATATCCCTCAGCTCTCCTAACAACGACTAAAATATTAATGAGAACATTGTTTGCATCTGAGTGGGGCGCCTGAGAGAGAAGGAGGAAGATAATCATAGAGAATAAAACGATAAGAAATAAAAACAATCGGTCAGACCTGCGTGCAGTCCTTAGCTAATATCTAACTCTAAGAAATTTTCAAACAAAAACAGCGAAGTGATTTCTTTTTTGTCCTAAAAACATTAAATTTATAACTACAGAGAGGGAAAATGATGGTGTCCTAAACCCTTTTTTGCTGGAACAACAGAAGAAAAAATCAAAACCTAAACTTCTCAAAGACTCATATTTACACTCATGGAGGGGTTTTAGTGGAAGTGATCAAGATTAGCCACAGATATGTGTCATTTGTTCAGCTGAATATTCATCTAAGAGATCAGACTAAAGGTGCTCGTTGCAAAGCATCAGGTGGTGCAGTTTGAAAGTGTTTACTCCAGTAGTTTTCCATATATGTTAATTTGAAATTGGGGATAGCGGGGCCACACTCAGTGTAAACAAAGCACTCGGCTGAATCTGCTGAAAACCACGTGGACGTTTGAGTCACTGGTTGACCAACTGTGATCTCTGCAGGTAAACAAATGTGGCGAAACCGGACACGTGTCTGAGAAGACGCCGATGTGGAAATGTAAGAGTGAATCTGCTGCTAAACACACAAGAGAAGAGAGAAAAAAAACAACAAAGACAAATGATAAACACCAAGGATGAAGAAGAGAGGTGGAGCCCCATAAAGACAGAACTCGGCCTTTGTGAAATGCCTTCTGGATCGGTAAGTTTAACCCTTTTTTTTTAGTCACTTCGGCTCTTTTTGCAGGTAAACAAACACACAGAGAAGCTGGCATCCAGTCACAAATTTTGCTTGCAAATTTGTAATTTAGGGACACACTAACCTTTGATAAAGTTGTTACTTTCTGAATTTGTTTTGTCTGGTCTTTACCTTTAAATGCTCTGACATTTGTGTGACAGTTAGATCAGTCCGCCTCTTATCTAAAAGACAATGCAGTTGAAATAGTTTTGTCCTCATTTTGAATTAAATAACATCTTTAATATTTATATCAGTCCTCTCAGTAATAAAAGTGCACCATTAAAGTGTTCATTTTAATCCTATAAATAAGTAATGATCTAATCCAGTGTGTGTTGGTGCAGATTCTCAGTCATCCAGGGCAGAGCAAATCCAAAAAGTTTTAAATCAAAGCAACTGGACTTAGTTTAGTAGATGTCCTGACTGTCAACCAGGGAGCTTTTTCTATTCAAAACTGGAGAATGTGGCGTTCTAAGCTTTAAACTGCAATAATCCAACGTGGTGTGAAAGAAAAAGAAGAGCTGTTTTATAATCCTGAGTTAAAACAAAAAAAAAATCCCCAGTTTGGAGTAGTTCTTTAATCATGATGTAGTTCAAAACTGAAAGATTTTTAAGCAGAACTGATTTTTAAAGAAAAGATTTTAGCTTCAAACATTAAATTCCTGAAACACATTCTTCCTGTAAACATTTAAACACTACCAATTTCACACACAAAGCTGACTTTTTTTTTAAATTTTAATACTTGAATTGCATGCTGCAATTTCTGTAAATCAGTACAAAATATTTCATGCAGCATCAGAACTTTCAAAAGTGCAAAACTTGTCAAAAAATCACTTTACAGGTCAATCAGCGAGCATGCCAAACAGGATCACAATCACCCCATAAAGCTGTTTGTTCAAAACTCTACAAAAATTAGAATCTTTTCACTTAATATGACCAAGAAAAATACTTTTTTTCTTCTTGAAAATATACCCACAACACGTCCACGGGTTACACTTGCAGGCGTGGAACTAAGATTTCACAATCATGCTTGTGGATTAAAAATCTTTAAAGCATCATTTCAAATAAAATAAAAAAAGAAAAAGAAATAGAAGACAAAACATGAGGTAACAGTTTGTAAACATTGTCGTTACTTTGTTCAAGTTGGCAACATTCAAATCACTTAAAAAATACTCAACAGATTTGTGTAAACGTGTAAACGGCCGCCTGGATTTTACGCACAAACTTTACGCACAAGCATTGGTCGTTAGACTATTTTCCTATAGTCGTTTTCGGAAGGAAATCTGACATTTTTGCATATTTTCTCCTCTCTAGGACACAGACAGAACGTCTTGGATGGGTATATGCAGATGCAGATCTGGACCTGTCTCCCACAGTGCCTGATCTCTGTCTCATTTAGCCGAGCCCGATCATCACAGTCTCCACGTCTTTGGAAGGTCTCCGGTCCTTCACCAGGAAGTTAATCATGCTTTCTGATTTGATCATCAGGTTGCAGCCGAGGAAAAAGATCCCGAACATGACGGTGAGCGACAGGACGCACAGCACCGCGATCTGAACCACGCGCATGACGAAGAGTTTGCGCTCGTCCTGCAGCAGCACGAGGGAGCCGCCGCCGTCCCCGGTCACCACGTTGTCCGTGCCGTTACCGGACAAGGTGGCCAGAGCTCCGGCCAGGCTCTGGCTGCCGTTAAACAGCGCGTCCTGGGTCGCGTTGAAGAGGGAAACGTTCATGTTTCCGTGCTGGTTGTCCCCAAAAAGACACGCGGCTCCTGCTGACAGGCACACAGTCCCACCACAAAACCTGGACTCCGAGGAAAACGTTGCTTCATGTGAGTTTCTGGACAAAAACCAACAGGAAGGAAAAACGAGACGCTTCCGAGGTCCAGGTCTACCGCCAGACATTGAGTTTGGCTTCAGTGCGTAATGACCACATCCACATCAGAGGGCTGCGTAAAAAGCAAACAAAGGAAGTTTCTTTAACTTCAAATCCGCTTTTTGAAATATTCTACAGGAGTTAAGAAGTCGGCGCGCAGAGTGGGACACAGTGTTTCCCTCTGGTGGAACAAGAGACACTCCCTGTGTGCCTGAGCTGCCCGCGCGCGCTCCCTCTGTGCTGCGTTTTAAAGTGATGATGAGTTCCCCGCGGAGCGCACCACCACCACCACCTCCACCTCCCCTCCGAAGGAAGGAATCAGCTGGCCTTGGATCCGAAGGTGCACAACTGGTGCTCTTTATTGATAAGTCCTTCAGTGAGCCTTGCAGGCAGGCGGTCCGCTTCCTGAGATGAGTTTTTCAGACAAAACTGGGAGTAAATCATTCATCCACCCGAAAAAAATGGAAGTCTAATCCTGAACCAAATAATGTAATAAAGGATATTCATTGCAAAGTCATGAAAACCTGACAAAAACAATCAAAGCAATCAACAAAATCTGCTCAACATTTTTCCCTCATATCAAAGTTTAATGTTTAATTTAAGTTTAAGTTTAATAAAAAAAATTGGGAAGCATAATTTGCATGAAAGACATGGGTTACATTTTAAACTTATCTGCCATATTTGTTTACCTACACAGACTCAAGGGCTTTGTTTACATTGAGTGCAGACCAGCATTTCTGAGTTCCCTTCAGTATATTTGAAAAACTCCTGGAGCACCGTTTGATTTAGTTCAGAATAACCATTTTTAATATTTGATTTCATACTTTGCAGTGAGTACCTTTTAAAGTCAACAGCTCATACGATCCCACCGTTTTTAATTCAAACTTTTAGAGCTTTTCATGAAAGTCATTTGAAACAATGTAAAACACAGAAAACTATAAACCTTAGTCAGAATCAATATGAGCACCAGACAGGGAGATTAAAAAAAAACTGGGGGTATTTAAAAAGTTTCAAATCACCTCCAGAGAGATCGATGTGAGCTCAGAGATGAAGACTTGAGTTATGAAAGCATGACTGAGCAGCAAACATGCTAGAAAGTGGCTTCTCTGCTTTTTCTCCTCTTTTCCTTTTTAACCCTGCAACTAAAACTAAACCAAGGAGTCTTTAATTACTTCATGAAAGTCATTTAAAGATACATTTCTCTTTCAGGTTCTGCAGCTTTAAGGTGGACATGACGCCAGCTTCATCTGTAAAGACAAATCACAGCGTTTTCGTGCAAATTATCAGTCTAAAATACCAAATATCTATAAATGATGGTGAGTTTTCTCCTTTGTTGCACATGCATGCATGTTCTCGCATAATATCAGGTTCCATTTAGTGAAATCGATGTTCTTAAAGGTTCAGAAAGAAATATGTGGCATTTAAATTAGATTTAACTTCATTGTTTGTAATTTTGAAAACGTATTTAATGCTTTAATGTATAACTACATCCAACAGTAATCAGTTTGCCTAAAAAAATGTTTTTCTCTTTAGGTCAGTCGGTGTTGAATTCAAAATAAATATTTTATTATTTGTGTGGATTTGCACTCATCCAGGACATGAGCTTTAAATCAAAACTTCTTTTCCTTGTTTTCAAAGGCATTTTTTTTCTCAAATTCAAGCTGAAAGGTGATGCTTTGCGAGCGTTTAACCTACGTGAGATGCTCCAGTCGTGTGAGCAGAATTCACTTCATGGTGAAGATTACAGTTTAAAGGACCCAGGCCGAGCACACGGCAGGATGGCGGGCAGGCAGGTAAGCAGACGTCCAGAAACCTTTAATAAAATAAGATTAAACTCCCGAACAGGGCAGCAAAAACTCCAGGGAATACAGCGGACCAAGAAACTGATGCTTAACGAGATAAAAGTGGGGTATAATTACTGAGGAGGGTCATTAACTGATATGGGGCAAGAAGGGAAACTATGGAAGGCATCAGGGAGGAAAATAGTCACTAAGAATGCAAAAGATGCAACAAGAAATGAGCAAAAATACTCAAAACACAAGGTAGTAAAAAACACAAAGAGCAAACAACCAAAACCACTGAAACAGGAGAATTATTACATTTATCCCTTTAACACCAGGCTACAACTGGCACTTCTGACTGCAGAGTTCTGTTTTCCACAAATTACAGCTGTCACACAGAGATGCTTTGGTTTGTCTGGATAGTTTGAATTTTCCTTCATTAAATTGTTCTTTTTTATTCAGTTTTGCTTCATTATTCCAAAACAGTTTAATAATCTGAAGCTGCTGTGAGGAAAGAAGTTTTTCTCTGAAAGGACATACCGTTAACTAAATTACTAATTAAAAGAAATTTCACCAAAGGCAACTTGATCAAAATGCAAATATAATCAAAGCAAACACAAGTGCAAGAATATAGAGGGATTGTTCCATAAATAACTGAATCCCATGAATGTAAAACTGAACAGCTGTGATGATTGATCTGTAATTTTTTTTTATATTAACTTTAAACCTTTTAAATAACTCTCCAAGACGAATGCAACAAAAGAACAGCCTCAAATTTTAGCAGCTGATAAAGGTGTTGTTTAAACAATTAGCTCCATCCACAAAAATCTTTCAGGCAGTTAATTTAATTTAATAAAGGCAGGTAACAAAGAAACAATGCATAGTTTTGTGTTCGCAATAAAACCCAGTTATTACATTTGGATTTTTTATTTAATTGAGGTAAAAGAATTTGGCAGGATGTGAATTCTTGTTAATTATTTTCTTTCCCAGAGGGGGAAATATGAAAAATAGTTCATATTTTTACCCAACCTCCTTGACAGCCTGTAAACCCCCTGTTTACACTTTAAAATGTCAAATACTTTATTTTTAAACAAAGGAAATTGTGGTTATGTAATCAGCAAGACAGAAACTTCAATGAATGAAGAATCAAATCGTTCTTAAAGCATGAAGGTATGAAGGGAAAGCTTCCTGGTGATGATTTTAGACCTCGGGCTGTGCAGGAGCTTTGACGAATGCTTCACTGATGCACCAGGAATGATTCGCTTCAAACTGCCGGTTGTTGTTTCTCATGTGCGGAAACTGTAAATTCATTTGAGGCTGCGTTCGTGAACATGAGTGTCTGACTTGTTTCTAAGCAACAGACGACCTGTGAGCTCACTGACAGATGGTTGGTGAAGTTATTTTAGTTTGGAGGAGAAATGGGGGGGTGTTTTAGGGGATGAGATGCCTTCACTTAGGAAAAGTGATGCATTCAAGACACATTAACTCAGAGGGAGGAGCCAGGACCTAATGAAACGGCTGCTGGAGCGTCATTTTCCACCACATATTTAAACTCTTGCATTAAACTTGAAACAAACCATTTATTTCTTAACCAATTTGCCTTTGGTGTTAGAAAATGATGATGAAAATGATCCTAATTTGTTGATAATTTCCGAGAAGTTATTTTCTGAAAAGACGGTCTCATGTTCTAGTTGAGTTTTCTTCGGAAGTGACCTTTTAGGACCGTTTTTATTTCGCTTTTTTAAAGGCTACAGCTGAATTGAGTACAATGAATTTGTGGATTACCACCAAAATGTACTGGAATTTGCACATCATTTATTTATACTTTGAATAAGAATTTATTAAAACTGGTTCCTCTTAGAAAAAGACAATAACAACTAATTTCAGAAAACATTTGAAGGTAAAGGAATGTCAGACAATCTGAGGTCCAGTAAGACTTGATAAAAATTTCTCAGTTTTGAATCAGTGGTCTGTGTTTATATTATGGTTCTACATTTAAAACAATAAACAGAAAACCAGAATTTTGTAAGTTTTTGGAAAGAAAAAACACACAAAAGGATCAGTGACCAACTAAAAATCAGGAGGCAGAGAACAAACCACAATTAAACTATTCAGTTGTAGTGACCAGATTCCGAGTTATACCTGTGAAATCTAATTAATTTTATTTTATTTTATTGAACGAAGACTTCAGAATCAACACTGTGGTCAAGAGTTCAATTCTGTGTTTTGTAGTTGCTCAAAGTCTAACAGCAATCTTTATCAAAGCTGTCTGAGTGAAAGAAATGGCCTCTTTTTTTTTCTTTTTGCACTTACCAGCAAGGTTAAAACTGACTACAATTAATTTAAAACATCTGCTGAGATGAGCCAAAGAAAATCTTGCACAGCTCAGACGGGCTCGAGTGTGTTTGGTTCGAACAAAGTAGAGAAAGTGGTGACAGGGCCAGATGGAGCCGGAAGGCATTCGGAAGATGCATTTATTTCGATAATACCACAAACTGTGCGTCCGTCCATTTTCTTAACACGCTTGCTGCTGTTCAGGGTCAGCAGGACGGAGGTGGGGACGCCAGTCAACCATTCACACACACACACACACACACACACACACACACACACACACACACACATCCATCCATTTTCTTTACCCACTTTTTCCTTTCTGGGTGGCGGGGAGCTGGTGCCTGTCTCCAGCAGTCACTGTATCAGAGGTAGAAGACACCCTGGACAGGTCTCAAGTCCATGACAGAGACACAGAGAGACAAATGAGACAAACAATCATTCACGTTCTCACTCACACCGAGAGACAATTTAGTTACCAATGAACCTAACATGCCTGGTTTTGGTCTGTGGGAAACCAGAGTGCCACTCATGCATGAGGAGAACAAGTAAACTCAGAAAAAAGCCCCAGCTGGGAATCAAACCTGTGACCTTTTTGCTGTGAGGCAGCAGAAGAAACTGTTCCACTGTGTATGCATGAACAAAAACCTCAACATGATGATTCTTAGTCTGTATAGTACTGGTAAAAAAAAATGAAATATTCCTGCAGAGTTAGATAAAGTACATAAAGAGTTTTTTAAAAAGTAAAAAAATGTGACCTGATCTGAGTACAAAGAAACAAAGTTAGGACGTTTCAAAAAGACACGCTTCAACAAAACTTATGGAAAAAA
The DNA here is from genome assembly GCF_001649575.2 of Kryptolebias marmoratus. Lineage (NCBI taxonomy): Eukaryota > Metazoa > Chordata > Actinopteri > Cyprinodontiformes > Rivulidae > Kryptolebias > Kryptolebias marmoratus. The sequence continues at coordinate 4,829,201 of NC_051441.1, read as the reverse complement.
GTCAGAACATTTCCCTCAGAAATGTGCTTTTTTTCCTGTAGAATGTGAACTTTATTTAAAAAGAAGAAAAAAAAAAGATTTGTACTCAGAGATCGCTCTTGCTGCGAAACCTGCATTCAGTAACTATTTAATAAATCATTAGATTTTAGTTTGACTCGTTGAAATGATATAATTCTGAATCAATTAATTAGAAATCTGTTGCTCACTGCAGATTCAAAGAGGTGAAGTGGATTACTGTAGGACAGTGAGGTCTCTGGTTTAACGAGGTTAATTAATATAAAACAGCTAAATAAAACGTTTGATTCGGTTCTTTAAAACTTGTGTTAAAGAAACCGCTGAGTTTGTGTGTATTCTTGGGAAACAAAGCTTCCTCTCAGACGGTGTCGAGCGGACCCCCATCAGAGGGTTTGGAACCGTTCTTCCTTGTCAGATCCTGTTCAGATTGTTGTTTTTTTTTTTTGGGGGGGGGGGGACGATCAGAGCTACATGATCACTGTAATCCAACCTTCTGTCTTTCATAGAAAGAAAAGGAGAAAGTTTCAGCCCGACGAGAAGAAATTGGCAGCCATAGCAACGCAAACTAAGTGGAGGGAACCTTAGCAACAGAGAGATGTGGTTTGACCCCCCCTCCCCCCACTGCTTCTTCCCCGCACATCATATCAATTAATGGTGCCTGACACGACTTGGGATTTAAAACAGGCACACCCTTTTCGATGAAATATCTCGTTCCCCAATTAGGAGTTCCTCCTGAGATGTTCCTGCTTTAGCTGATCAAAGCAGGGACATCTTTGTGCCCTTTGGTGAGCTGGAGACGGAGGACAGGGGTGGGGGGGCAATTAAATGCCAGAAAGCATCGAGTGAGGCTTGGACCTAAACAATTAGGTACAGAGGAAATGCTGAAGGCCATATTTTGATCCTACAGGTTTTGCTCCTTTTGGAACTCCTAATGAAATAAATCCAACGCGGTCGTTAATTTGATAAATTGCTCCGGCACGGCAGCAGATCCGTGCCTCGCACTAACCCCACACCAGGCAACTATCACTCACCAAAGTTATTTTAAGGAGATAATGATTTTTGCCGCTTTAATTTGCAGAGAGATTTGCATGTTTTACCAGGCTAATGAAAATCTGTTTGTTTCAAATGAAGATTGCAAGAGTCACAAATCTAATTAAAGTTTGTTTTTCATTTCCATTTAGTCACATCTCTGTTATGCGTGTTTGTCTTCTTTGTCTTGTTCTTCTCTTCAGTACAGTTTGTTTTTATCTTCGGCTACATTAGACTTTTCTCCATCTCCATGTGTTGTCAGGTGTTTATTTGTTGTGAGGATGCTGATTCAACTTTCTCACTATTGTTTTCCTTAATTTTTTATAAATTATTATTTTCCTGTACAGTTTTTGCAATCTAATTACTTCTGCAGACATTCATATATCAAACGTTCAGCTCATTTAGGAGACAGATGATGACTTTTTTGTGACTTTCAATTTTGTTTTAAATCTTTAACTTCATCTGCAAATATTTCCCTCATATAAATCACTGAAATCTGTTCAATACTTTCAAAAATATTGTTCTCTTTAAAATCTGCTTCAGCATGTTGCTTTTAGTTTAACATTTTAGGCAGATTTTCGCACTGTTCTGTTCTTCTTTCAGCTTTTCTGCTTCGGCTCATGTTCAGCTTCTTCAGCAAACTCCCTCAGCACTCAGCAGTCACGCTGTATTTTCACAGAAAAACGCTCATTTCTCTTGGTAATGTTTGTTTTCTCCTTCTACGAGCTGCCACCCCCCAGGGATGGAGACGTAAGCCTCAGATCCGGAGGGAGATCAGATTGCAGGGCGTCGCAGCACAAATGCACTTTGTCCCACCATGGTGGGGTGCATTTCAGAAGGCCGAAGGAAAACTTGTGTCGCCCCCCCCCCCCTGCCAGTTTAAACCCATCAAACCAGGAAGAGGTAAGCTGCTGCGGTTAATCAAACACTGATTCCATCTGAGAGCGGCTGTGTTTTGATATTGTCTCCCTGCAGCAGCTTTCTCCGCCTCAGCGAGAAGCTTGAAAGGCTCCAGTTAGATCAGTAACACAGGTCAGGACCCCTCCATCCCCTTCCAGCCTCCCCCCTTCCTCCCACTTGTTCACTCTTAATTGCTCGCCATCCGACCCAGTTCGTGGCATTTTTATTCAGGACCAGCAGCGCTTCTGTCTTCTCAAAATGCCATTCAAATGAGGAGGCATTCGCCACAGGTGGTTTTTGGGGGCCAATAGATTCAAATCAGTCATTACTGAAGCAGGGTTCTCATTTCTCACAGTGTACCTGTGCATTATCCCCATCCACCTACACTGAAAGCCTGATGCCAGCAGAACAGTTAACTATTATAGCATTCCTACTTATTTATCTATTTCTGTCACTTCTTCTTTGCAGCAGTTCTTGAACTGGGGTGGCAGTAACTTAGCAACAGGCTGGAGAATGGGAGCGGGCACACGGATCAAGATTCAATAAATGGACAAGTGAAGAGATAAGAAGCATTGCCTGCTTCTGCGAGCCCCTCCTCACACTTCCCATAAGTTGATTTCTGTGGAACAGTCTGGTCTTTCATCTGACTTTCTGCCTCATTTTCTACAAAGTCTATTTGCTTCTTCTTTTAGAAGCTGGCAAACAATGAATGTTCTACCTGACTTGGATCTTTTATCATCAGATTTGTACATTCAGACAGCAATTGTCTGTGGCAAGATTAGCATCTCTATACGCTAAAAATATACTGAAAGTAAAGGCCTAGCATTCCTTGCATATCGCCCGCTCCCTTACATAAGTTTTAAACTATTACCACACCAAATTTGATCTGAAAATATATAAAACTGGCTGATTTAGTCATTTTTGTGTTGCTCAGCTAAGGAGACCATCGTGAATTGGATTGACTCATTAAAATTAAGTTGGTGGTTCATGATATAATTAGCTAATCCTGCAGACAGACAAACACGCACAAAGACAAAAACATTATAATACCTGCTAGGTTATCATAATGAGCATAATATGCATTGTAAATTATACTCCTTTATTTACAATCAGATATTAATATTGTATAAGTTCTATAATGCCAAACATTTGAGGGAAAGTTGCAGGTTTTCCAGTTTTCCAAGCTGCTTTTAATGTGACATGCAGTAGCCTTTTCTGTCCAGCAGAGGGCGCAGTTACATTCAAATTACATCAAACACAACAGGATCTAAATATAAACATCAGACCGACTGATTTAATCGTAATAAATAAATGTTAAAACTACAGTTTGCTTCTAATGAAAACATAAAAAAAACTATACAGGAACTGTTTTGCAACTTTCTGTGAAAAGGGAGGAGTTGATGGGGGTCTACCTGGAAAAGGCTTAAATTGCAAAAAAAGTTTCACAATTCATTTATTTCATTTAATGGTTTTTTTGCCCTATTTTTTATATAGCTATTTAATTTTACTTGAATACTTGAATAATTTCCATTTCATGATTACCCTGAAGCATCAGCTCATTTTTGCTCCTTTCAGGTTTTACAAAGAGAGAAAGAAAAAAAAAAAACAACTTTGCGTAATCTGTCAGTAAGAGTTAAAGCCCTGCTGCCAGCAGCTGTCAGCCGGATCAGCCCACAGCTCAGAGAGGCTGCAGGTCTCCAGCTGAGAGGAGGAAGAGTTTCACTCATTGGACCCAAGTTCAGAACCTGGACCCGGCTCGGTTCTGCTCCAGTCATGGGGACTTCATCACACCATGGAACCTTACTGTTTCTCCTTTTGGCTTCAGCCTCAAACGTTTTTGGTGAGATGTTTGCTTTTTTTATCATTATTATTACTTCTTGTTCCACTTTTTCACATGTTTCACCTGCTGAGGGGCTTGTTCAGCTCTGAAGCTGCCACATTTACTGCTGATCACCGTTTTTTATCATTATTTTCTCAAAGGAAATATGAGCAACAAATGTGGCAGGCTTTAACTGCGATGCTTCATGAATCTCTCCACTTTTCCTTATAAGGGAGTAAAAACTGCTGGATGTGTTTCTGCAGGGCGAGGTGACCTCCTCAGATTTCCTGTTAGAACAAAATACTCACAACTCAGTTAGTTAACTTCAAACCAGTTTTAAAATATTACATCTGGTTATTTTTGTCTAATCTAGAAGTTTTACTCAAATCAAGACAAAATCCAGAATCGTAACTGGGGGGAAAAAAAAAACAAAGACTCGTCATCAGGAATAAATGTTTGTATTTATTGCACTTAATTTGGTCATTCCATTTTTCATTCCATTCTCTTCCGCTTATCCGGGGTCGGGTCGCGGGGGTAGCAGCCTAAGCAGGGAGACCCAGACTTCCCTCTCCCCAGCCACTTGGGCCAGCTCCTCCGGGGGAAT
>NC_051441.1:4726934-4821805 GCF_001649575.2 Kryptolebias marmoratus | reverse complement strand
ACGTATCCTCTTCGGGCTGTGCCCGGCCGGGCTCCATGGGTGAAAGCCCGGCCACCAGGCGCTCGCCAACGTGCCCCACCTCCAGGCCTGGCTCCAGAGTGGGGCCCCGGTGACCCGCGTCCGGGCGAGGGAACACTGTGTCCAATATTTATGTTCATCATAAGGGGTCTTTGGGCTTTCACTTCGTCTGGCCCCTCACCTAGGACCTGTCTGCCTTGGGTGACCCTACTAGGGGCATGAAGCCCCTGACAGCATAGCTGTAATTTGGTCATGTTGAATATATTATATGTTTTTATGTCCAACAATCAGCCCAAAACATTAAGACCACTCATACGAGTCCTCATCTCCTGGAGAATCTGGGTTTTAAGAGTCTTTGTTGAAACCTTTCCAGTAATTAAACATTTTTGAAGCCTGATCACTTCCCTCGGGTTGCATCAGCAGCTTATCACACCAGAGCAGGACGGCAGAGAAAACTGCAAAAACTACAAAAAATCAGCTTAAAAAAAACAGAACAAAGAAACTAAGATGTTCACACGACTTCCACACGTCCCTGATAGCTCTTAGATTGGACACCTTCTGCTCCTGTCTGGCTAAATGTAGCTTTTTAGCTACTGTCTTGCTTAGTTTAGCTTTTAGCTACTTTTAGATAATTTTAGGTTTTAGCTACAGTTCTTCTACAGTTAACTTTTAGCTATGTTTTTTCTAATTTTAGCTTTTAGCTACTGTTTAGCTGATTTTAACTACATTTTTCTCTGATGTACTGTTTTACTAATATTAGCTTTTAGCTGGGGTTTTGCTCTTTATAACTTTAACTACTGCTTTCTTAATTTTAACTTGCAGCTTCAATTTAGTTTTCAGCTAGAATTTCCCTAGCTTCAGCTGTAGTTTTGCTACAGTTTTGTTGATTTCAGCTCCCGTTCTGCTTGTTTAAAGCTGAGTTGATTCTTCAGCTGTCAGCGTTCACACGTTTCTCTCGTTTATTAACTTCGCCCTGTGGTGATTTCGCAGGTTCCAACGTCTGCACGTCTCGAGGAGTCACCACCTGTCAGCAGTGCCTCGCCGTTCATCCGAGCTGCGCCTGGTGCTCTCAGGAGGTAAAAAAATGTAGTGCCCCTCGAGCTGCCCCTCCCGTCAGAGCTCCATGAAGCAAGTTGAAACAAAAACCGCCTATTTTTCCTCTTCTTGTTGTGTTTTGATAACGGTTCTCGTGATTCTTTAGCACATCTTCAGCACGAGGAAAAAAAGCTCCTCTCAGATAAATCAAACCCTTCCCTCTCTCTGTTTTAACACCTGATTGGAGTGTTTAACAGAATGCATGTGTCTGTTTTCAGGAGTTTGGGATGGCGGGATCCGGTGTTTCTCGCTGTGATCTCAGACAGAACCTGATAGACGAAGGCTGCAGCTCGGCGGCTCTGGAGTTTCCCTCCAGCACTTTGACTATCCTGAAGGACGATCCTCTCAGTGACAAGGCTTCGGGGACGGCTGATGATGTCACTCAGGTCAGGCCTCAGAAACTCCGTATGAAGTTAAGACCAGGTAGGTTGATGTTCAGAAACTACACCCAGATATCAACAATAACAACATCAGGGACAGGCTCAGATCAGCCTGCTTTCTGATGTGTTGGAGCTCATTTCTGATTTATTTGCCTCCCAGGTGATGCCAAGCTTTTTACCGTGACGGTGAAGCAGGTGGAGGACTATCCCGTGGACCTCTACTACCTGATGGATCTCTCATACTCCATGAAAGATGACTTGTTTCGCCTGCTCACCTTGGGCAACAAGCTCGCCGAGACCATGGGCAAGACCACGAGCAAACTGCGCATGGGGTTTGGAGCCTTCGTGGACAAGACCGCCTCCCCGTACATGTACACCCACCCGCCGGAGGTGGTTCAGAACCCCTGTTCGAAGTACGCAGCTGAGATTTGTAACGTAAAGTGCGATAAGCTGGAAATTCAGTTTAAAGAAACAACACGCTGATCTTGCTTTGTCACTGATTACCAGGATAGGTGATCAATGCATGGCCCAGTTCGGCTTCAGGCACGTGTTGTCGCTGACGGAGACGGTGTCTCGCTTCACAGAGGAAGTGAGGAAGCAGCAGGTGTCCAGAAACAGAGATGCTCCCGAGGGAGGATTTGATGCTGTCATGCAGGCTGTGGTGTGCAAGGTATACAAATGTATTCTATGTTATTACACATCTGTCGTTCTTGTACTTATCATCTCACGTGTTTCTTTGTCCATCCTCTCTAGGAAAAGATCGGCTGGCGTCCGGATGCCTCCCATCTTCTGGTGCTGACCACTGACGCCAAAACTCACATTGCTCTGGATGGACGGATAGCCGGCATCGTCCAGCCCAACGATGGACAGTGTTACCTCGACAATGACAACATCTACAACAAATCCACCGTCCTGGTAGGGGCAGAACTCAAACACACGTTTCGCTCAGATTTAATGTGCTGTTCAACAAACGAATCCCTGTGTTTTCCAGGATTATCCTTCCTTGGCGCTCATGACAGATAAGATGTCTGAAAACAACATCAATTTAATTTTTGCTGTGACCAGCGAAGTCGTGTCTCTTTACAAGGTAAACTCAAAGAAGCATGTTTTGGTGCTGAAGCCGAGGTATTAAAGACGAAAGAAGTAAATCTGTCACAAAGAAACAAGACACTAGAGAAAAACTAAACACAGCAAAACACTAGCTAAAAGCTAACAGTAGCAAAAGGCTAGCTAAAAGAAACAAATACTAACTAAATGCTAAAAATAATGAAATGTTAGCTAAGAGCTACAACTAAAGAAATGTTAGATAAAAGCTAAAAGTAACAGAAGACTTGCCGAGGTATAAAAGTAGCAAAAGGCTAGATAGAGGATAAAAATGACAGCTAAAACTAAACTAAAAGTAGCATAAGAAGACAAAAAGTTTACTGAAGCAAAAAATTAAAGAGAAGAATGTGTTTTATATAATAGAAAACATGTAAATAAGGTTAAATATTTTGAAATGTGTAAAATTACAAAAACCAAAAATAATAGCAATCATTTCCTGAACAAGTTGAACATTTTGAAAGATTTCCAAAAAAATGTTTAGAAAAAAAAGGAAACAGCAGTGCGAATGCAGAATGAATGGAGTAATATTATAAGACGTCCAAATAAACTGGATCGTCGTCTTACTACCATGTGCTTTTTTTTTTTTTTTTATTTCTCTCTCCCAGGAATACAGTCAGCTCATCCCAGGCACGACCGTGGGAACTCTGTCAGATGACTCTGGGAATGTGATTCAGCTGATTGAGGAGGCGTATGCGGTAAATACAACTTTGTGTTGTTTGGAAAATATGTGCAGCATGCAAATGTGTCTCGTGTATTGTAACTGAAATGATAAATTGTGAGCAGAAAATTCGCTCTAAAGTGGAGCTGGAGGTGCTGGGAGTCCCGGATGAGTTGAATCTTTCCTTCAACGCCACCTGCCTGAACGGGGAGGTCATCCTTGGACTCAAGTCTTGCTCCGGACTGAAGATCGGGGACACGGTACGTGTTGTTTGAAATCCTTATATGTTTGCATTCCAGTGCACATTTCTGACCCTGCGTTTTCTCCCTGCAGGTGTCTTTCAGCGTGGAGGCTCAGCTGCGCGGCTGCCCGAAGGAGAAGAGCCGCACGTTCACCGTCAAACCCCTGGGCTTCAGGGATTCGCTGGAGGTCACGGTGGACTTCGCCTGTGGCTGCGACTGCGAGGCGAAGGCGGTGGCCAACAGCTCGGTCTGCAGCAACGGCAACGGGACCTACGAGTGTGGCGTTTGCCAGTGCCACCCGGGCCGACTGGGTCCACGGTGTGAGTGCTCGCTGGAGGACTACAGCCCGTCTGACGATGCCAACTGCATCCCCAAACCAGGCAGCCCGATGTGCAGCGGGAGAGGCGACTGTTTGTGCGGACAGTGCTCCTGTCATGCAAATGACTTCGGTCAGGTGTGGGGAAAGTACTGCGAGTGTGACGACTTCAACTGCCTGCGCTTCAAGGGCGCCCTGTGTTCCGGTGAGTGAGCACACATTTACTGCATTATCACATGACTGCAGCTCATTTTCACTGCTTCAGTCATGTGTTTGGATTATAAATATATGGACACAGACTTGCTCCCTGCCTTACTCGCCTTGTGCGCTCTCTCCTTCTCTGCGCGCACTCTTAAAGGAGCCACAGCACTCTTACCAGTAACACACAAACACCGATGTATTTCAGTGCAATGCAACATAACATGTAGGCTGGGTCTGAACTGACCCGAGTCCGGACTTTGAGTATCGCTACCCAGAATGGTCACAGAGATGAGTCAGGAGTGTCAAAAACTGGAAAAGTGCAAAGCAACAAAACAAAAGACAGAATACTTTATAGTTAACAAGGTTAATCTGCAACACATCAGTGACAAAAGCATCTAAAAGAGTCTTTTACAATTAAAAACATAGCAAGGTTTGCTGCTTGTACATAAAAAATGCAAAATAAATCTTAGAAACAACACCTTTTTGGAGATTTGACAGTCTATCACCTGATTACTGCAGAGACAAATGATACTAACAGCTATCCATGGTCATTTTAGACTTCCCAAGTAACCAGATGTTCATGTTTTTGGACTGTGGGAGGGGTACCTGAAGAAACCCCAACCTGTTGCATGGAGAAATAAATTCTACACAGAAAAAGGTCCAAGCTAAAAGTCGAGTTGAGACAATTGTTGCTTTTAAGCGACGGTGCTGACCAGAATTCAGTGTGTCGCCCAAACTGTAAAACTAAAACAGATTTATGGATTTCTTCACATGAAACTCTTGAAAGAGCATCATGAACAGCTGAGATCTCCTTCATCATCCCTTAATGGAAAAACATATCAAAATAAAATGCTCTTTGTCAAAGTAAGAGCTCTGGGCATCCTGGAGTTTAGGCATTTTGTTTGTTTGTTTTCTGAGCACATTATTATTCTATAATGTGTTATTAAGTTCTTGTAACCCATAATAGGTTATGTGCAGTAAGTCAGGAAAGATTAAGCTGCCCTTCCCTTCCTTTTTCCTCCTGTAAGGCCTCCTCCTGCCTCCCTCAGTCGCTCCTCTCCTCTCTGTAAACAGAACTCAGTTAGTTTACATAGTTTTCTGTTACTTGTCCTGGAAATTGTAAAAGCATTTAAAAGCCTTGTGTCTCTACTGATTATTTTCTTGTTTGTACGTAAAAAAGCACAATTTATTTGCTAACCATAGATAATCCTCTGAAGTGGATTATGCGTGGATTACACTGTCAGGTCTGTAAACTTGGAGCTTTATTTTAAGCAGATTGCTCTTAGATACTTCTGCCAGAGTTTGAGCTCACAGGAGTGCTGCCTGATGTATTTTAATGACCAGCAACAAGTCTGCACAACTCAAGTAATTTAACGAAGTGGAATGTTTTGGTTTATCATAACAAAAAGAGGCTGAGCATCAGCGGCACATAGTTCTCTTCCACCTTTGCATGCTTTAGGCAGATCATTGATTTAGGAATCTTGTTCTTTTTTATCGTTAAGTTACTGGATCGAATTTACAGTGGAAATAAAAAATGGTACGCTCTCCTGGCTCTTCTTTTCTTCCCATCTTCACCAAATCATGCTGCATTCCCTGTACCTGAAATCAGGAGGCTTTTACAAAAAGGTGGTTTTGGAGCTGAAAATCAAATTATCTTTGTGTCAGCGCTGAGTTTGGATCTCAGATGTTCAGCTCTGTGAAAATCCAACACACTTAAACATCCATCCTCTGATTTTTTAAATCTTTTTTTATGAGAACTAAACTGGAAAGAAAAGGATTGTTGTTGAAACAATACGTTTATGAGTAAGAACTTAAAGAAGTGCTGTAAATAAAGTGTAAATATAGAACAGCAAGCAATGAATGAGTGTGTTTGTTTGAATGAGAAAAGATGTGAGGCGCTTTGCAGAACCTGGCGAGGTGAAAAAGGTTCCCTGTAAGCGTGTTTAACCTGATCAGTCAGGGCAGGAGACATCCATGCATCCCTCTGTGATTCATTTGATTCAATTTAAACCATTTTATTCCTAAACTCTGTATAAGTATATATCGGGGATTGTCTCCCACGAGCTGGTTTGTAACTTAAATGAGGATTTATTTATTTATTTACATCAGATATTTAGGATGCTGTGAGCTGCAGGGGCTTCTGCACATTTGGCTTTTTAAATTGCAACCTGAATGTCCCAGAGCAGGTTGGTGATCTTTGTCTTTGTCAACATGTCGGGCTCTTTATTGAGTTTTTTAATGTGTGGTTCCTGGTTTTCTCGCAGGCGTGTCCAAGTTTTGCAACTACATTTTGGTGGGTTGTGCAAACTGACACGGACATGCTGGGACAACAGCAACCCTGCAAAATAAATAATGTTGCATGCTTCACTGGTTTAAATGTTGAGGCTGATTTATAATAATCACAACCTTTTCGAGCCTGAAGTATATGCAAGGTTTGAATCATCAAAGAACTCTGCTGAAGAGTCTCTCTCAGGGGAGTATGTTGATTTCATGGCTCGCCGTTCAGACACCCATAGCTCATCTGCTGCTGGAAGACAGTCCACAGCACTCTGGGACCAATAAATCTCTATGTCTCAGATTATAATGTTTTCTTTAAAGCGTCTGTGCCTCTCAGTCCCACTTCAATCAGAGCCGTGGCACAGGGCTGAAAACAATACGCTCAGCAGCTCAGTATGTGTGGGACTGGTTCAAGCCTGGGGAACAGGAGTCGGCAAGCATGGCTCCAGGGCCCATAAATACGAGGAAACAGAAAAGGAACGCTTGCATTCCTCTGCTGACAGTTTGCCACTCTTCTTTCTTCACCTCTCTCCTCCCTCAGCCGTGAAATGTTTTGTTTGAGTGCTCTGTCCTTTAATCACGCCAACGCCGGTAAACTTCTCTAAAATAGTCAGGGATAAGGTGCAGCCTCGCAGACAGAGGGGAGGGTGACATGAATGTGTGTGTGAAACAATTTGGCTTTATAATGAGATCGAGACAAGTAATCTCTCTGGTCTTATGCATTTGCCGTTTCATGGTTTCTTGTTTGCACAGTGTCTGCCTACCTCAGCTGTCTTGTAGCAAGAAAGATTAGCCACAGCTGAGAATTATGAAACTGAAACAAATTAACACAAGCAGTCATGTGGGATCGGATTGCTGATGAAAACACAATCCAAAGGAGACAAGGCATCCGACAGGGTGTAAACCAAAGAACTGTTTCCTTGATTTTACGACGGATTTGTTTTGAGCTGTTGAATCAGGGACACTCAGACCCTCTGTGATGTTTCATATCCAGTCACGCCCCTCCCTCCAGTCTGATCCAGCTGGGTTGAGACTCACACACTTCACTGTGAGTCATTTAGTGCCAAATCTTGTTTGGTTTCCTTGTAAGAGCACTGCAGTCTCCGGAAATCTGCTGTTGGTTCTCAGGTTGCTTCACGTGCTGGTGCCGTGCGTCTGCTGGTAATCCAGGAAGAAAGGCTGACAAAGCAGACAAACTGTAACAACATTCCTGTGTGACATGACTTTTATACTTTTGGTGTTTCACCAGGTGGAAGATGTGTGTTTTTTATGTCTTCTTGTGAATCTAAAGAACATCACTGTTGTGAAGTGAAATTTATTTATGTAGCATTTTTCCGCATTAAGGCGATTCAAAGTGCTTTAAACACAGAAACAACAATCAGGTACATCATTAAATACAGATAAAAACATCATATCAAACATCATAATTAAGTAAAAACATCAATCATGTATAATCTAAATAAAATGTATGATAATCAGCGGTGGACAGTAACAGAGTACATTTACTTGATTACTGTACTTAATTACATTTTTTGAGAATCTTTACTTTACTTGAGTAATTTTTTGGGAGGGAACTTATAACTTTCACTCCACGACATTTCAAAATCAAATATTGTACTTTTGACTCCACTACATATCTAAGAAGGTACTCGTTACTTCGTGGTAATAGATTCAACCTTAAACCTCGGCTCCTTAGTGAAAGTGTGAGGAGAATCAAGACTCTCTGGTTTGGTGTGTTTTTAGACAAAAAAATCCTTATTTTTTTGTGGCATTTTTTTGCTGAAGTTCGTCGATACATCAGCTGTTTTCTGAAAGTTACACGTTTCTGCAAAATTACAAAATTATACAGCAACATATTGATATTAGAAAATTTAATTTGTACTTTTGAATACTTAAGTATTTTATTTTCATATCCACTGAAATCTGTCCTCTCATTCATAAGATATGTTGCTAACAGGCATATATATGTGCAGGCAAAAACATTATCACCTTCCTTTTGCTGTTTGGCAACGGATGATAATTACAACCCCAACCTGAACACTTCACACCTAACTGGTGATTCCATTACTGCAGAATCTGCAGTCACTCCCAGAGGTGTTCTCGTCATTGTAGGCAGCGTGTTATTTTAAGACACTTGGGGTTGGTAATGCTAAACTAATAAAACAACACACACAAGTCATGCCATCATTATTTCTGAGGATGTTGCAGTGACCTAACCCTCATTTCTTTGAATCACTTATCCTGTGTAATAAACACGATAATTAGGCGTTTACCATCCCACACACTTGCAGCACAGCACTGTGGTGATTCACTGTCCAGTTGAGCAATTTGTATTTCAGAAATGTGTTTGCCTAGCCGCACCAGGGGCTGCGGTAGACAGTGGAGCTGTCTTGTGATCCCGAGGCCGCTGGTTTGAGCCCAGGAAAGGCATCCGGAGCAAAACAACTCCCAAATGTGTCGTTTGAGTTTGCTCTCTGTGGCGACCCCTGCAGAAACAGCAGTTTGCTAATGTAATGAGAATATGAAAACGTGTAAAGGAGACTTTTCCAATCGTGCAAAACCCATCAGGATGATACAGACAGATGGACTGCCTCATGTGGGAGCCCCAGAAAATCAGATGGCGGCACTTTGAAGGAAAAAAGTACAGAAAGATCAATGAGCAGCTAAAAACCACCAGACTCCCTGTTGTGGCAATTATGAGGAAGTAGAGAAAGGGATGAGTCAGAGAGAAATATGTCCAGGCTAGATGGGCTCTTATTCTTCTGTAACTGCTGCTCTGACGGTGAATTGTCGGAGAAATGAATTTATAGAAAATTATGTCCTGAGTGAGCTGAATGCAATAGAACACCTCTGAGGTCTTATAAAGAGAAAAGCATAAATTTATGCAACACCGGAACTCTTCATACTGAGAGAAAATGACTCATTAAAAATAAATTTGTACAAGTTTTTTTTTTTTTCTGTCTGTAATTTTGAAACCAGAGCTAAGTTTTAAATTTAAAATAAAAGTCAAGAAGCTGTCTATTTACTGAGGGGTGACAGATTTGGAATAACTTCTCAAGCCAGATATGGATACATTTGTTTAAGCTCTTTCTTTCATACACAGTGACTGTTTTTAATTAGATTTTAGTTAGTTATATCAGTGACCTTAATGTTTTTTTCTTGCTTTAATAAAAAGGTACGAACAAATTTATTCATGTGCTAAGTGATGTGCACAGCTCTATTTAATTTAAAGTGACAGAAATGTTTTGAAGAAGTAATTTGTTATTTCTTTTTTTTTTTCCAGACAAAGGAAAGTGTAACTGTGGGTTCTGTCAGTGCGACGCTGGCTGGAAAGGAGAGAACTGCAACTGCTCCACCCGCACCGACACCTGCATGTCCAGCATTGGGCTGCTGTGCAGCGGCCGAGGGAACTGTGAGTGTGGGGTCTGTCAGTGCACTCAGACCGGTGCCTACGGAGACACCTGTGAGAAGTGCCCCACCTGTCCCGATTCCTGCACCATCAAAAAGTAAGTTCATCTCTTAAGATTTAGATGTTTTTTACATCCTCAGATTCAGTTAATAACATATGTAGAACGGTTAAACCCCCCAAAAAAAACAACTATGCAGAGTTCAGATCTTTGAAGTGAGATTATTTTTGGAAAGGATGTGAACAATAACTGTCTTACCTGCTGTACACTGCATTTTGAACAACCTCAGCTGGGAGTAAAATGAATTTTTTATCGGTTTTGATGAGCGAACAGGTAGTTTGAATGATATTTTAAAACAACACATTGTTGTGTTGTGTTATGTAAAGAGAGACCAGTACATCATAGACAGAACCTGCAACAGAATCCCCAAAACTGAAATACAAGATCCTGGATTCAGGAGACTGAAATGAGCTTCCTTCGTAGGATGGCCGGGCTCAGCCTTGGAGATGAGGTGAGGAGCTCCGTCATCCAGGAGGAGCTCAGAGAAGAGCCGCTGCTCCTTTGAATCAAAAGGAGACAACTGAGGTGGTTCATGCCTCCTCAAGGGATGCATCCTGAACGTCTTCCTTTGGAGGGTTTTCAGGCATGTCCCACTGGGGAGAGATTCAACCCAGAACTCGCTGGAGGGATTGTGTATCCTCTCTGGCCTGGGAACACCTTGGGATCCCCCAACAGAAGCTGTAGAGCAGTGGTCTCCAATCCTGGTCCTTGAGGGCCACCATCCTGCAGGTTTTACTTGTTTCTCTGCTCCAACACCTGATTTGAATCAATTTGTGATTAACAGGCTTCTGCAGAACATGAAGAGGTGATTTAACCACTGAATCAGGTGTGTTGGAACAGGGAAACAAGGAATACATGCAGGATGGTGGCCCTCAAGGACCACGATTGGAGACCCCTGCTCTAAACTAAGGTTGTTCAAAGAGCTATACATGAACATCTAATTATTACTTTCTGAGAGTTTCATTGAAATCTGTCCACTGGGTCATGAGACATTTTGCTAACGCTACAGAGAAACAAACAGATACAAAATATTACCACTTTTGCCAGCAAGTGATAGAAATGCAACATATTTGATTTGATATTTAGACAAATTTGCGAGGTTTATTGTTTCAGATGATTTAAAACAGATATTTCTGCCATCTTCCTCCCTGACCACATGACTGCACGCCTTCAGGAACTTGCCACTGATTTGTTTTCATGTTGGCATTCCCCCACCTGCCTCACCACACATAATTTACCAGAGTCAGCACGCAGGCGCTGACAAACTCTTAACGCGCCTCGACGGCTAGAAAACATCAGCAGTTCATATCTTTGTGTTTGCAGATCTCATAAAACCGAAGCACCTGCTCCCACTGAATCAAACCAGAGGTGTAAACTGTGTGTGTGTGTGTGTGTGTGGATAAAGGCCTGCTTATTGTGCTTGCAGGGAGTGTGTCGAGTGTCAGCACTTTAAGAGAGGACAGTACATCACAGACGACACCTGCAACAGAATCTGCAAAACTGAAATACAAGAAGTTGGTGAACTGGGTGAGAACTTCTCCAGCAATGATCTCCTGTTGCCATCGTTGCTTTTATTCTCACGTTTGATTGATTGGAGTATTTTGTTGACTGAAGCTGTGTTATTCTTTTAAAGATAAGCCTTTTTGTTACCCTGTTCTGCTTCTTCTCGCAGCTTCCCATGCAGAGCACGCGGTGAACTGCTCGTACAAAGACGAGAACGACTGCATCGTGCATTTCCAGTATTACGAAGACACCAGTGGCAAATCCATCTTGTATGTGATGAAAGAACTAGGTACTGTGGACGTTTATTTAAACATTATCACATAGGTGCATCATCGGGGCTCAGCAGTGTGGGTTTAAATGTCACTTCTTTCGATTTCTGGTAAAAAGGGAAAAGAGAACAAAGTGTGCATCCAAAAATGCATCATTAGCACGCACTGCAGGGATTATGTTTTTGCCCGTGTCTGTGTGTTCGTTTGTCTGCAGCGTCAGCAAAATATCTCATGAACCAAACAGATTTTAGCGAAATTCTCAGAGAGTAATCACCAGATGCAGATCTACTCTTAATTACCTTTTGGAGTCCACAGCATTCAAGATGACCACCACAGCTAATCAGAAAATTACCTTTAACTCAGACAATTTTACAGATATCGAGCAACATCTGTATTAGATTAATGTAGATATTGGTGTGGCGGTAGTTGAGAATCATTCACAACACATTGTCTGAGCTTGACATCTGCAGCATTGCATGAGAATACACATAACATTGTTTTTCCCTTAAAAAAAAAACATGATTGAGCTCATTCTCTGTGACTCTGCTCCTGTGGTTGATGTCTCAGAGTGTCCCGAGGGCCCTAACATCCTAATGGTGCTCCTGCTGGTGGCTGGAGCCATCCTGCTGCTGGGACTTATCGGTTTGCTCATCTGGAAGCTGCTGATCACCATCCACGATCGCAGAGAGTTCGCCAAGTTTGAGGAGGAGCGACGCAACGCCAAATGGGACACGGTGAGGAACGACCAAAACACCGAAAACCTCCAGAATCTGGAATCCAGCTTTAAATCAACGTCTTAAAGCTGGACTAAATTAAACAGATTTATCTCCACATTTGTTTTGCAGGCGAACAACCCTTTGTACGTAAACGCCACCTCCACTTTTACCAACGTAGCGTACCGAGGCAACTGACGACTAAATGCAACACGTTAGAAACTCAGGGGTCAACAACGGAGATGGAGTCCAGCAGCACCGAAGATCTTATCAGACAACTCAATGTGATAATTGTACATAGGTACTGTAAAGAAATATTGAGAACTGTTAATATAAAGGCTCTGATAGTTCCCTTTGAGGCTTTTTGTTTCGAAGCTGGGTCAGGCTGTATGTGTGCTCTTCAACCTTTCTCACTTTTTCCTGCTCATTTAAAACACTTCCCAGCCACTGATGTCGATGTTGTTTAACAATTACTGCAGCATTTCTGTTTTCCAGTTCCAGTTAGACCTTATTTTTGTTTTCAGCCGTAGAATTTCAAGTTAAACTCTGTTATTGCAGCCTTCCTGCTGCTGGTTTACAGTGATGTCTGCGGTCGTTGCTGTGAAATACAAGCTAACAGTGATTTTTAAATTTGTTCACTTGATTTTTTTTTCTGCCCTTGGCCAAAGGCAAAGGAGTGATAATGTTTTTATCTGTGTTTGTGTATCTCATAAACCACTTGACGGATTTTGATGACACTTTAAAGAAAACAATCACTGGATGTACGTCTGCAACTGAACGCAGCAAACACAAAAAAATGTCTATAACTCAGCCAGTTTTACATCTATTGAGCTCAAATTTAGTGTGGTAGTAGCTGAGAGTCATTCACAACACATACTCTGAGGGTGATGTATCACAATATTGCACGAGAAAGGTTTGACCAAAATGAGTACAACTCTGCTAAACCTGCAGCATGAGAGGCGGCGGGTGATATGCATTCCTTCAAAGAATGTTGAACTTTTACCTGTACAGGTGTTTTACTGATTTATCTTCTGAGCAGCACTGTGTCACACTGAAATGCTTTTTTTTTGCAGTGAGGAGGATTGATTACATAACAAATGACTTAACTCTGTATAAATAAGTAAAGTTTTATTTTCTTATTGTGAAGTTTTAGAGATAAGAGAGAGTTCTTGGGACATGAAAATGGGAGATAAAACTGAAATGTGGTGTTACTGTTCTCAGGATGTGATCTGCACTTTCACTGATATTTCACTGTCACGCTGTTTTAAAAACACTTACTGAAAAAAAACAAACGACAACAAAAATCTGTGTTTAAATCTGACATCACATACATCTGAGTGAATGTTATTTTTATTTTTTTATTGAAAATGTCAGATCTGCTTTTGGCCTGTAAGATAAAACACCAGCTGCTGTTTGAGGTGAATATTTCACATCCAAAGCAACGTCTGACTACAGGAACTCTTTGACTCTGCGTGTTTCTCAAGTTCTGACAGATCAAATGTCCTGATGTTTAATTAGCTTTGAATGAAAATGTTAATAAATGTTTTTGATTGCCTTTTTAGCAGAAGACTGAGTGCCTTCCAGCTTCATTTACTCTCATGAGAAACTGTTAGACGTGCTGAAAGTACAGACACGTTTATTAGATTTTTCTGCAGAATAACTTTTAAATATAATTTATATTCTCAAGTTAGCTACAGACACCTGTTAACTGAAGCCATTTCCTGTTGTGTGACCACATGTACTAATTTAATCTGTTCACAACACATGCATGTGGCTTTAAGGGTGTTAAATCTACTTCATATCAGGCAGTTAGTATTTCCTTTTCTAAAAACAACATACCACTTCCTTTAAGTATTGTGATAAGCTGGAGGAAGTGCAACGAATACGATGTGTGCAGCTTGTCCCCTAATACTGCTGGCTAGACATTAACAAGATATTCAGCTTTTCTGAACTTTTGCACAGTTTGTTTTAAATAAGTATAAGAAATCTGAAGGATATCTTCATGATTGTTTTGTATTTACAGTACAAAAAAGGTGCAAGAGTAAATTCTACTAGTAGATCTCATCATTTTTTGTTTGAAGCTATTCAAAGCTTTGAATATAATCAGTTTAAATCTGGTGGTAAATCTTTTCCTCTGAATTAAAAATAAAAACAAACTTTTGGTCTAAGAAGCTGATAAATGCTTTAAACTAAAAGATGCTCCGCTGCGGACAATTATGCATTCAACCAAAATTGAATAATTGGTTTAAACAATATATTTAAAGAAAAACTCAAAATAAGAGCTTTTTTCTTGTATCAGAATACACTTTCCTGCACAATCAAATCTGCATATTTCATCATTTAGCTGCTTTTCACTGATGTGACAAATAATCCCAATATGTGTCTCCCTCTAGTGTTCAAACACTTCAGTCTGGATTAAAGTTTAACAAGTGGTTGGAGATTATTCTGATTGTTTGCTCAGTACAAGGAACTAGACCTTATCATGAAATAAAAATACTCTTTTTTTTTTGTTACATGAGTAAATAACCTAACAGTACAAAAAAAAAGAATATCACAGCAGAATTTTATTTAGGTTTAAAAGCCTGACTAAAGACTGACTATCTAAAATTTAAAATAATTTAAAAAATATAAATATACATTTTTATTATTATGTCTTGAGTTTGACAGATTCAAAATATTTCTGTATTATTTTGATTTTTGGTCATATTGTATATATATAAAAAAATATTCTCTGTCATAATGATAGAAATCATTACATATATGGTGTTTATTTGATTCAGACTGACATTAAATTTTTTTAAAAAAATTACACTGTAAATATACATTAAATGAAAGCATGCAGATTTGTTTTTTTTTTAATATAAAATAAGGATTTTTGTTTCAATTTCCTGTTGTTAATAAGAATTTAAAAATTTACAGTGTGTTTTTGAGAAGCCCGTTTCTGAAACTGTTTTTATTTCTCAGACTGGGACAGAAATCTGCTTCAACAAACCAAACTTTTACTGTTTTTAAAAAGAAAGTTGTTGTTTTTTATTACCTGTTTACATCTAAATCCTGCCATATTTATTGAACAATTAGCCCTATGTTCTATTTTGTCTTATTTTTTATAATTTTAACGACCGAAAGTACATTAATATGTCTGAAATAATCAATGTATACGTCCAAAATGCTGTCTGTAAAATACTCTAAATAAAAGTCTCAGTGTGGCAGGTCATACTGTATGTAAACATTTGTAAACGTTTCAGTCGTTACGGGTTGATGTTTTCCGCGCGTCCCTGAACGCATCGCTCCTAAAGCTCCGCCCCTCGCCGCGTCGCGTCACATCCATCATGGCGGCGCCCCGTGCCGCGGACGGAGTGGATGGAAGCGGCGGTGAAACCGGTCTGATTCTGTCAAATTCACCCACAGGGGACCCGAAGAGACCTCAGTTCGGGACTCGGTTCCTCACAGACCCGCGGCAGGTCTTCCAGCACAACGCCTGGTCGGTACCAGAGACCAGAACCGGGACGGAGACGTTCCGGACCGGATATTAGCCTCCAGTTCTTAGGCTCCAGCTGCTAACTTAACTTTTCAAAACCTCAATTCTTTCAAATATAACAATTTGGAACTCTATATTACCCTGTAGCTATATGTTGTCATTGAATAATTTATTTTATATTTATTTATTAACTTTATTTTGGGTATTAGACAAAGTGTCAGCTAATAAAATATAGTTTTTTATGTTTTAATAATTGATTAGTTGATCATTTGCCCTACAGCTCTAAGTGCTGGGTCAAATTTGTATCCTAATATCACAAATATGAATAAAAATTGTTAAAGCCTAGCATGATAGAGTTCACTTTAATTTATTTTGTAGATTGTTTACAAATGCTCATGTCAGCGGGGTGGGAAAATTACCACAATAAAACGTTTATGTTCAGGTATTTCAGGACTGCCAAGCATTTCTGCACTGTTATTGGCTTTGTTCACTCTGGATAAGAGTGTCATGTTGTCACCAGGGACAATGTGGAGTGGACTGATGAGCAAGAAGAAGCTGCAAAGAAGAAAGTGTCAGAAAACAATCAGCCTCTACCTCCAGAGAAACAAGGTTGGGTTATAGCTCTGTGCACTCGGCTCAAAATATGACATTTAAAAGAAAAAGTGTGACGATCAGGAGGATATCGTCCATGCTGCATGGTAACTTCCATCTTTCTTTTCTTTCTTCCAGAGGAATACGACAGCCGGGCCAGTGAATACTGGAACGAGTTCTACACGATACACGAGAATCGGTTCTTCAAAGACCGTCACTGGCTCTTCACAGAGTTCCCGGAGTTGGCTCCAAGGTGTCACCTGAACCACGAATCGCAGCCGAGCGTCTCGGGCGCAGACGGCTGCCGTCGGAACGGTCCTGATCCAGAACAACGCGGGGAATCTGCAGTTTCGTCTCCAGACGGCTGTGACTTTCCTGGTTCCTCTGCCACGTATCGCATTTTAGAGGTTAGACACCATTATGGAAGCAAGTCAGTGTTATTATGTTTTCTTATGGTTTTTTTGCATGTGTCTGTTAGCAAAATTTCTCACGAATCACTGAACAAGTTTTAACGAAACTGTCAGAAATGAATCCTTGGATGTACATTTGCAACCAACACAATATGAGATGGCTGCCAAAGTCAACCTTACAGTACACAAAAATGTAAATTTTGTTGATTTTGAGCTACAGTTTGACGTGGTAGTGGCTGAGAGTCATGACCAACATGTGCCATTTTCGAGGCTTGACCATAATGATTACACTGGTGTTAAAGGCAGCAGGTGATATATAGTCCTTCAAGGAATGCTAGGCCTTTAATTTGAATTTAAAAATAAATTGAGGAAATACTGAACAGATTTTAGTTAACGTAAACCTGTTTATAAAAATGTATTAACATGAGCCGATTGTTATTAGATGCTAACTAACGAGTGGATAAAACCATCTGCCTTATTAATATCTCACGTGCAAGGTGACAAATATCCAGTTTTATATGTTGTAAAAACATTTTTGGAACACGGTTATCAGGGTGCACTAAAAATGAGTCTATAAATGTTTTTACAGATATATTTTTAGAATTTTCATAAGCTGTTCAGCCTTTATGACTTCACTGAAGAATATAAACACAAGTCTAAAACTAATTTGTGGTTCGCTTGTCTGTTTTGTTTTTATTTCTTCCTCTTTTTGTTGCGTACATGTAGATCTCATTATCATTTATATATAAAACATGTTAACAGTCGTTAAGACATGTTGCCATTTACGCATCTGGAAAGTTAGATTTTCTTGAAACGGTTTCCTCGCGTGTTTCGGGAGGTGATGATGTCTGAAATACTGTAGTAATAATTTGTGTATGAACTGATCTGCTCTGTACAGGTTGGCTGCGGTGTAGGAAACACAGTTTTCCCCATACTGAAGACCAACAAGTAAGGACGCACAGAGCGCTGATATTTCTTGGTTTCGGGACATCTTTTCTGAAGTCTAACTGCAGCTTTGCTTGTCGCAGTGATCCGGGGCTCTTCATTTACTGCTGTGATTTCTCCGGGACTGCCGTGGAGTTAGTAAAGGTTTGGAGTCGTAAAAGAACAGATCGCTCAGACCTAAAGGCTTGTGAGCTAACTAACGAAAAATTAACATTTCTCCTCGTTCAGACTAATCCAGAATACGACTCCCAGCGCTGCTTTGCCTTTGTTCATGACTTGAGTGACGCGGAAGCCAATTACCCCGTCCCCGATGGAACCCTAGATGTTATAGTGTTAATCTTTGTGCTATCAGCGCTGCATCCGGACAAGTATGAGCTTATTTTTTCGCCTTATTTCAGCTTTTTTTACTCTTAGCACGAGCAGTTATTGACGGTGCTCCTTGTATAAAAGCGTTCCCTTTGTTTCAGGATGCGTGCGTCCATCAGTCGATTAGCACGCCTGCTGAAACCAGGAGGGGTGATGCTGCTCAGGGACTACGGGCGTTATGATATGGCACAGCTACGCTTCAAGAAGGGTTAGTCAGGCTGAAATCCAGCCAGAATCCAGGCTCAAAAATATACTTAGATTTGTTCATTTGAAGCAGAGAGTTTATATTGAATTATTCTAAAGATTACTTTTAAAAACATCCATCTGTTACCATTTAAAGACAGACAAAGAATATTCATGACTGTACTTAATTAGAGAAACTTCATTTTTTTGCTAAAATGCAGTGTGAACGCTGAATGGCTGCTGGAATTTTCCGAAGAAGCCAAAACTGAGTTGTTATAGCTAAAAGAGGCAGAACACTAAATCCCACAAGTAGCAAAAGGATAGCTAAAAGTTCAAAGTAAAATGGTAGCTAGAAGCTAAAAATAGGAATGCTGAGTCAGAGTGATTAATTTAATAGTATGAAGCTTGTTAGGACAATGTTTTTGGCGCCACAAGTTAAAAAGGCAACACATGATGAATATATGCAGGTTTTATTAATGTTTGCAGTCATTTGTTGAAAATGATGTTTTGATTTTTCAGGAAGGTGTCTCTCAGAAAACTTTTACGTCCGAGGAGATGGAACACGAGTATATTTCTTTACTCAGGGTAACTATTATAATTTAAGTCTTTTTTTTTTTTTTTTTTTAGCAAACTCATCCTCTGATTGTGCACATGAACATGCTTCTGTGGCTGTTTTCTTATTTCAGATGAGCTTCACGAGCTGTTTGCTGAGGCTGGGCTAGAAAAGGTGCAGAACCTCGTGGACAGACGGCTGCAGGTGAACCGAGGGAAGCAGCTCACCATGTACAGGGTGTGGATCCAGTGCAAGTACCGCAAAGCTTCATGAGACACGACGCAGAACCAGGAACGGAAACCCACCCCGTCGAACTTTCAACTGAAACTAGGAGCCGAACTCAAGGAGCCTTTTCCAGAGGAAAGATGAAACTCAAAAGACAGATTGAATAATGAGAACAAGATACGGCTGCCGTAATGTGGACTGACTTGTTTTAGTCAGGTGTCCTGGTGGAGATTAAATCTCGGCACCAGAAAAGTGTTTTGTCGCCCGCCGCCAAAGGCCATATTGTTTTTACCCGTGTCTGTGTGTTGTTTGTTTAAACTCCAACTTTCGGAGTCAGCCCAAGTCAAGATGGCTGCCACAGCTTTGCAGCCTCATCAAAATCCTAAATGGCTGTAGCTCAGTCGGTTTTGCAGGCATTGAGCTGAACTTTGGTGTGGTAGTAGCTGAGAGTCATTCCCAACTCGTGCTAACTGACTGGACTCAACTATAGGGAGTCAGCTCTGCCTGTCGATACAAGATCTCAGCTAATACACTTTAATCAACACAAAAATGGCTCTAATTCGGTTAATTTTACAGATGTTGTAGTCAAAGTTGGTGTGGTAGTGTCTGAGAGTCATTCCCAAAACATACTTTGAGCACTGCACATTGTGTTTTATCTTTTACTCAAAACTCAGCAAAATAGCTCGTGAACCGCTGGGCAGATTTTTAGTGAAACTCTCACAGTAATAACTGGATGAACATCTACAACTCGTTAACACAATTCAAGATGGCTGACACACAGAAATGGCTATAACTCAATCAGTTGTACAGATGTTGAACTAAAACTTGGTGCGATAGTAGCTGAGAGTCATCCTGAACGCATGCTTCAAGCGCTAGCAGATCAGGTGACATTTCGTGAGACGTTTTCAGTTCAAAACCCTGGCGGCGGGCGATATGCATTCCTGCAAAGAAAGATTTGGTCATTTTAAATCTGCATCTCTTTTTGTTTCCCCTCAATAAAGTGCATGTGTTTTCAAATGCAATGACCATTTTGTACTTTGTGGAAGGGGTGGGAAATAAAAAAACAATATGTAGTAAAGTTTAGATGTCTTGAAAAGTCTGCTAACAGTTTGAGTTTGTGTGATTAAAGATGTAGTTGTGCAGTTCATTGCAGTGTGTGGGTGTGAACATCACTGGAATGGCAACTTTTTAATTATCCATCATCTGTAGTGGCTGTGTGTGTGGAGGGGGGGGGGGGGGGGGGGGGGTGTTATTGTGCCGAGAGGGATTTGCGATTGGTCCAGACAACAGATTCGGGGCAGGCGTGGACCGAAAGGAAGGTGAAATTACTTTAACGATCTCACGAGAAAATATGAGATTTTACTGATTATTGTTTACATTGCAAAAAAAAAACATGAGAACAGGAGCGAATTGATCCGGATTCAGCTGAAACGCTTCCGAAAACAGATTCTTTACCCCCCTCTCTCTCTCCCTTTCTGCAGCTCGGAAGGAAGCTGCAGCCGAACTTTGTTTTGATCGAGGTTGTAATACTGGACCCTAAATTCATCGCACCACCGGGGGAGATAAATATAGGGGGGTGGGGGGTGTCACTAACGCTGGCTCAAAAAAAAGACATTATTTATACCTGCTGGAAAGAAAACCCGCAGATTCTCCAGGGTCGCCATTGTGTGGGGCGAGATACCAAGCTAAAGCAACGGGTATGGTCCTCGGAAGGAGGGATGCGATGGGGATCCCCGCCTAAGGAGCACAGAAAGGCGGGTTTGGGATACCCGGAGTTGCCGAGGCCTCCGCGGGAATCCTCCGTTCGCCCCCTCCGAAGCTACGCGGCGCGCGTCCGGCTGACAACCAGCACGCGAGGGACGAGGCTGTGGATGCGGCCTAGCCTGGGAGGGTCTGCCGAGCACCGGTGAAACAACAAACGGGAGACGGTTCGTGGGGGTCAGCGGCTCCAGGGGACCGAGAGGATCCTAATCTACAGTGAGTGTCCGGATGGGCTGTCGAACAAAGGAATTATTTCTGCTAACAGCGAGTCCAATTGTCGTGGCACGAGCACTGAGAAGAAGATGCTTCTTTTGGGGGGTTATCGTTAGCTTGTGGGACACCTATTAACGCCTAACAGTTTACATCTTCGTGTGGTAATTGTTTTTTTTTTCCTCTCACTGTCTATATAATGTCTCGTTTGTGTCAACATTAGTCAGCATTTTCCTTGTTTTGTTGAGTTAGCTCGTTTTTTTTTTTTTAACCGTTAGCTTCCAAACTGCTAAGTGATGGTAGGCTTGTTAGCTCATCTATCACACCGATCCTCTCGTGTTTTTAATCAATACGTTGCACTTTTAAACGCCGAGCCGCATGTTTACGTGTGAAGTTAAGGTCTATAATGTGTATATTTTAAAAAGAAATATATACATCCTCTCCCAGTTGCGCTACTGTTTTATTTAATGAATGCAAACCATAGGGTTATAGGCACTGTAGCCAGTTTTTTTTTTTGTTTTTTTGGGCGTGTAATTTAAACCTTCACCAGGCCAGTGAACTGGGTACTTATTGTCTGTTGTGGCCTTTTCCATTGCTGTGAGTGTTCCTTGGCAGTTCCTCCATTAGTGACCTTTTATAACAACAACGCCATGTAACTTAGGCCTGTCATGTCAAGGCGTTATCAAGTGATGCCATAATTTTCCAAGCAGTGACTCTATACATCTGGCCTGTGTCTGTGGATGCAAACCTCATGTTTGTCATTGCTTGCAGTTGACCACTCTGTTCTGTAGGTTCCTTACTGAATAACCCTTGTTGTATGGCTTGCTCTTGGTTGATATGATAGTGTAAAACACTGCCAAGCTTATTGATGACTCAGAACAGGAATTTTCCACATCCATATGGCTAAAAACAGCCATGACTCATCACAACCGATGCCTTTTTGAAGCGGTGATCCCTCACTGCCATCTGAATATTCCAGTCTCTTCGACACCTTCCTTAATCTATGCTCTTGTCTCTGCAGCCATGATGGAAGAACTGCACAGCCTGGACCCCCGACGGCAAGAGCTGTTGGAGGCTCGCTTTACCGGAGTTGGAGTGGCTAAGGTTTGTGTTACAGCAGATGTCGCAAAGGTTGATCGAGGGAACGCTTTCTTATCGAAGCGCTCCTAATCAGGGGTTTTAATTGTTTCATGTTATTGCAAATCTCCTCCCTTTTTCTTTGTCTCACTTCACTTCAGTATATTTCTGTTTTTCAGCCTGTACCAGTTTGGGCTCACTCCTTTCCTTTGTCTGTCTCTGGAGAATGTTGAGCCGTGTCTGTGTTTTTTGGCTGGTGTGACATGGCATCTCTCCCTGGCTCATGATGTAGTGGCTGTATATGCAAGTGGCGATGCCTGCCAAAAAGGCCACAGACAGGACGGAGTTGGTAAGGGGGGAGAGGAGTGAAGGCAGAGGAGGAATGCGGAAATAGTTCTTGACCAGGTATAAGTGGAGGCTGTTCCTTTTTTCTTCCCCCCTTCCACCCTCTGTCTTACTACATGGATGGAGTTGTCTTAGTGGAAAGGTGATCTTGGATCAGTTAGGGAGCCAGAGTTGGTGCCAGGAGTGGGCCCTGTGCCAGCCATAGGCAGAACTGAGCCCAGAGCGTGGCATGGCTTCTGCCGCAGAGAAAATGGCGGCACTCGCTAAGGGATTACACCACAGTTGCCCTGTATGACAAGAGATTCAATGTCGGTGTGAGGGGAGCGGGTGAGAGTGAAGTTTGTTAGTAAAAGGTCGTGAAGATGTACGGCTTGGTGGTCTGAAAAGTCACAGAGTACTATAGTTTTTCCTTTCTTGACCTTGGATAGCCCTATGGCGCTGATGCTCTCTGTGTCATCACTCAGCCGGTATAAAGGATAATTATTACCCTTTGAGAACGAGGGATAGAGCACCTTTTGATAATGCAACAGAAGGGGCTGCAAATAGTTGCAAAGTGCATTTCCTTTAGAACAAACAGCCAAGGTATTTTTTTTGGTGGAGATGACTGGTTTAAAAGAAGCTTTAGTTTTTAGATCAAAAAGCACATTTTTTCCTTTTTTTTTGCTGGCTTCTTGAGAGCAAAAAAAAGAAATGATTAAGACTGGGACAAATGGAGGAAAAATGGATGGCATTATCTAAAGGTGACAGATAGAGAGAGGAATACATCCTCAGCAGCTTTCCTAATGTTCAGCCATTTTAGGAGGGTTCAGTGAGAGAGAGCTCTGGTGTGCTCTGAATGACTAAGTGTCTCTTCCTGATTGGACAGTGCCTGCTGAATTCTGATGTGAATCATTTGATTGACAGGCATCACCTAGGGAACCAGCATTAGTACTGATGGAGGTCTACATTCAGTGAGCATTTAATAGCAATTATATTTATCTAAACATCTCCATCTTCTTGCTTTCTTGCCACTTTTACCCAGTTTTTTTCTTTTGCTGTTTTCTCCCAACTGCTTTCATTTGAAACTACCGGTACTGTTACACTTGTGCACTTATCTTTAATCTCTGAGGTGTTTTTTTGTGATTAATCGCTCTCTTATTTTATCAGGGCTCGGGTCAGAGTCAAAACGAGTCATCCAACCAAAGTCTGTGCAGTGTGGGCTCCCTTAGCGACAAAGAGCTCGAGGTTGGTCTCCTTCATGTATTAGCAAGATTTATTTGTGCTGGCAATCTCTCTGTCACCTCATTAGCTTATGGTTGATTCACGCCGGTTTTCTTACAGACTCCAGAGAAAAAGGCTAACGACCAGAGAGTGAGAAAACGCAAAGCGGACCACTTTGACAGTAGCCAAGGTAAGATTGTCCCTCTGCTCTGCTCGGAGTGTTTCATCTTTGTCTTTCTTATTTCCCCTTCTTCTAAACTCCCTGCTTCTCTTTTTCCAGGCAAAGCAGGAGCACGGGGACATAAAATTAGTGATTATTTTGAGGTATGTAACTGAAATATCTTTCGTTTTTTCGTCACATTATGTGTAGCACAACGCTCATGTCTTCTGAAATGCTTTAGTATATAACACTTCATACTTTCTAACCCGTTCCTTCTGCTGTTTTTCTGTTTTGTTTCCCCCATTTATTTGTTTATTTATTTTTATTTGTCACTTCTTCCTCCTGATCTGTCTTCGTCTGTCAGTTTGCGGGAGGTAGCGGTCCTGGTACCAGCCCTGCCAGGGGAATTCCACCAGTGGTCCGCTCTTCCCCACAACACTCTCTGTCCAATCCTCCTGTCACGGTGAGCGTGTTTGCTCTGCGGTGTTTTTCATGCCTTTTTTATCCTTCAACACTCTCTCAACATTCTTCTTTTTAACACCGACCACTAAGTGTTGTTTTTTTTTTTTGTTTGTTTTTACAAATGCGATGTGTCTGTTAGCATGGCACAGAGTTGGTGTGTTGTAGAGGAGATCCGGGTTGCAGTTATTCAGATTTATATCACTTTTAATATAATTACAATTCAAATATTTGTGATGCAAACACACTTACCCAGGCAGGCACATGCTGTGAACATATAGTTTTGTCGAACCTGTTGTAAATGCCTTTCATCTCTTTAACCAATAAAACATTACTCCGATCAGTTAACACAGCAGGGTCCAACTCTGGTCCTCAGAGGACACCATCATGCATGTTTAGTTGTTTCCTTGCTCCAACACACCTGCTTCAGGAGCTGAATTACCTCTTCAGCGTGTCCTCGAGTTCTGCAGAAGCCTATTAATCACCTGTTTATTTAAATCAGGTGTGTTGAAGCAGAGAAACATCTAAAATATGCAGGATAGTGGACCTCGAGGACCAGGATTAGACATCCCTGATTAGGATTTTCAGAATTTTGTTGAGAATGTAGCGCATACATCGTAGATTTGCATGCTTCTAATTTACTTTTGTCATTTTTTTTTATTTATGGCGTGCCTTTTAATGTCCTAATAAATAAACGTTTTTGCCTCTCAGGTGCAGCAAGGAAGTCCCTCGTCCGTCAGCTCGGCCAACACGGAGCACTCCTCGTGTTCAATGAAGCCAGCGTCTCTTCTCTTGCTCCACAAAGCTACACAGGTACTGGACACACGTTTCAAGGCTGGGTGCCTGTTTGTTTGATTCAGTTTAATATATTTAAAAACAGGTTTTTATGCAATTTGACTTACAAACCAAACAAATATATACATTAATCATTGTAATCTGGAATAAATTGTTAGGAAGGACTTTTTGTTTCACTAAATTTGACAGTGGTTCCGAATGATCCATCATTAACAAACACTTTTGTGCTCACTCTTTAGTCTGACCTTACTATAGAGAAACTAATAGCAATGGAGAACAACAAGAACTCTGACCTGGAGAAGAAGGAGGGCCGAATAGACGATTTGCTGCGGGTACTAATCTCTTTACATTTCATCTCTGCCGCTCTGCTTGCCTTTTTGTTTCACTGGTTTTCAGAATAATATGCTCACTGTTTTTCACTGAAGAGCTGACATGTTGGTTCTGTATCTGTAAGCACATTAAAAGGTAAAATTATATTTCACTTCACCGTTTCCTGTTGGTTTCCACGTTCTGCTCCAGGCAAACTGTGATCTCAGAAGACAAATTGATGAACAGCAGAAGATGCTGGAGCGATACAAAGAACGGTTAAATAAATGCGTGACCATGTCCAAGAAGCTGCTTATCGAAAAAGTATGTTAATCTTGTTAAGCTTTAATGTTTTTAGGGTGTTGTTCAGATTGTGTGGCTTTTTTGTCTTGTTGGTTAATCAAGTTTGACTTGTGCCTCTGTCTGTTTCTCAGTCCAAACAGGAAAAGATGGCGTGTCGCGATAAAAGTATGCAGGATAGGCTTCGGCTGGGTCACTTTACCACTGTAAGGCATGGAGCATCTTTCACTGAGCAGTGGACGGATGGATATGCATTTCAAAACCTTATCAAGTGAGGGGTTTGATGTTTTTAAGCCTGATTTTTATCATTTAGGAGTCAAACCACACTTCCGTTTCTGACATTTTGAGTAACGCCAGCTCCTCAGATTTGGGAGTGAGAAAGCTTGCAGTAAACCCTACGCGAACCGCATCGGTCACTGATGTACTTTTCGGTTTCCAGACAACAAGAGAGGATCAACTCTCAACGAGAGGACATTGAAAGGCAGAGGAAGCTTCTGGCCAAACGCAAGCCACCTTCTATGGCCCAGACTCCACCGCCGAGCCTGGAGCAAAACAAGCGCAAAAGCAAGACCAACGGCACAGAAAGCGAAGCGTACGATACCACTTTTTATTAATCTTCTTTTTGACATCGGCTGTTTTTTCCTGCACACATGCATGTTGTAAGTTAGACTGAGATTTGTTCTGTTTTCTAACAGATTATCACAGGCAGAGTACCATGAACAGGAGGAAATCTTTAAACTCAGATTAGGATATCTTAAGAAGGTAATGCAACTTGTATTCATGGAAAACTCTTGATGTTTCCACACTGAACTGTGGTCTTTTGGGTAGTGTGTTTGTTGCAGCATCTGATTTAATATTATTTGTTGCAGGAGGAGGCAGAGATCCAGGCAGAACTGGAGAGATTGGAGCGAGTCCGGAACCTTCACATACGCGAGCTGAAAAGGATCCACAATGAAGATAATTCCCAGTATGATTTCATTACAAAAGTGGTTTCTTCAAGCTGATTATATGATGCAACTGTGCTGTCATACATGCTGTTATCATTCAGGCTTGATAAATATAATGGATTTATAAATTTGCTTGTTAATTGTGATACTTTTGTGCAGTTTGTCTTGGCACCTATAAAATAATTATTTGATGGAGAACTTATAAAGATACTTTTTGTCAAAATATAAGGTAATACCAGTTGATATGAGCAATAGCATGGAAGTTTTGCCATTTCACATTTAAAATCCAAAGTATTTCTCATTTTCAGTCAACCCTTCTAGTTTAAAATGATCAAATTTAGTTTTCAGCTTTCTAAACGTTTGTGTTGATCTAGGATTTCGTCCCTGATGTTTCTAATATGTGGCCCTGTCTGCCTGTCGGTGCGAATACTTTTGTTCAGGCACGTTTGGCTCCGTAACGGATAATGTAATGTTTCTTGAGCCAACTTGGTAAAGTTACTGTTGTAATCGAGGTGCCTATTCAAGCATGAAACTGTCTCCAAAAATAGCTGTCAAGGGAACAGAAAGGCGTGCACAAATGAAAGTGACTTCTTGTCCTTTTTTTTTGTTTCTGTGCTCTAATTACTCTTCTCCTTTTTCTCCTCCTCTGTAGATTTAAAGATCACCCTACGCTAAATGACAGATATCTGCTACTCCATTTGCTTGGGCGGGGGGGTTTCAGTGAAGTGTACAAGGTGAGAATAAGTGGAGAAACACTTTTTAATAAGTGATATGTAGACATGTGAGCTAGATTGTTTCTCAGCCATTTCTTTTTTTTATTATTTCTTATCCAATAAATTGTATTGCAATATTAGTTTTATGGCATAAAAATGAAATACAACATTTGTTGTTGCTTTAAAATGTCAGTGATTGTGATGTCTAACTGCTGACAGTGGGCCATCTTGTTTCTTAAAGTAACTGTAGTGTCTGTGCATTCTTTACTAGTATTATGTGACGTTGACTTTAACATTTTGAGGTAAATCACTGAGCCACAAAGTCAGTGTTCCAAGAATCTGCTGTCACTGCAGTAAAAATGATTAATGAACACAAGCCAATTTATGTGAGGCAAGAGGCTTGCTTCAGCTAAAAACCAAACAATGCCGTATGCAGTTTCTATCTAACCGGAGACCTTTTATTCTTCAGGCCTTTGACTTAACGGAGCAAAGGTATGTCGCAGTTAAAATCCACCAGTTGAACAAGAACTGGAGGGACGAGAAGAAGGAAAATTATCACAAGTGAGTTTTTTTTTTTTTTTTTTACTTTAACATGATTTTTATCATGCTAGTGATTCTAACCTTTTTATTACATTTACTGTTTATAACTGAAATAGTGTGATTAAATGCGCCTTTTTTTTCCCCAGACATGCGTGCAGAGAATATAGAATCCATAAAGAGCTCGACCACCCACGAATAGTTAAACTCTATGACTACTTTTCACTTGACACTGACTCGTAAGTCATTCTAAAATATATGCCCCCCCCCATACAGAATTAAAAAAGGGTCTTTTTATTTATTTTATTCTGTTGATTTAAAGTACCAAACAGCGTTCCGGTTGTGTTTTGAGCAGGTTCTGCACAGTCCTGGAGTACTGTGAAGGGAACGACCTGGACTTCTACCTGAAGCAGCACAAACTCATGTCAGAGAAAGAGGGCCGCTCCATCATCATGCAGATTGTTAACGCCCTCAAGTACCTCAATGAGATCAGACCGCCCATCATCCACTACGACCTTAAACCCGGTGAGTCTTCCCTGCCTTCAGTGTTCTTCCACACTTCTGTGTTTTTCTTTACACGTTTGTTTGACTCAAATGTAACATTGTGAGGTTCATAGGCTGCATAACTCTTGTTATTACACTAGGACTCAACCCCATTTAAGATGGTTCCCACAGCTAAGCAACACAAAACTGGCTATGTCACAGATTCTGAGCTAAAATTTGGTTTGTTAGTAGCTGAGAGTCATTCCCAACACAGACTCCAGATACCAACAGATCGCACAAAACCTGTTTTTAAAATTTTGCTCCGAACTATTGGAGTCAACAGGGTCTTTTAGCAAAATATCTCCTGAATCACTGGACAGGTTTTAGTGAAACTCTCAGAAAGTAACCATTGGATGTTCATCTACAACTGATAAACTTCGGGATTCAACCCAAATCAAACGTAGCCAGCACAGCCAGCTGACACAAACGTTGCTATAACTCAGGGAATTTTCCAGACATTGAGCTGAAATCTGTAGTGGTAGCAGCTGGGAGTGATCCCTAACGCATCCTAAGATCTAACACATCTCATATGAAATGAAATGCATCCCTACAAGGAATACTAGGCCTTTAATTATACCCTGCTTTCTTTCTTTTCTCAAGGGGGACAGTTTTCTTTATTGTTTTTTACACAAATGCAACTTTTCTGCACAACTCTAATAATTACCTAGTTATTAACAAGTGGCTGAAGAGCAGTTGGTATTCAGTCACTATAACTAATAGGAGTGAGTGTATTAAACTAAATAATTGAGTGTTTTTTTTTCCTTGTCAGTGCTCTTTATTTTAAGATTCAGCGTAACTAACCAAGCCAGAACTGATGTGTTTGCCCAGATCAAATATAAAGTCAGCCTTTTCCTTTTGTCCTCAGGTAATATCCTGCTTGTGAACGGCACTGCCTGCGGGGAGATAAAGATCACAGACTTCGGCCTGTCCAAGATCATGGACGACGACAGCTACAACTCGGTGGACGGGATGGAGCTGACCTCACAGGGAGCAGGGACGTACTGGTACGGTTTGTGCCTGAACGGACACGCAGCGCGCCGTGACAAACCGAAAATAGTAGTTTTAATAATAGCTACAGTTCTGGAAGGTGACAGTAAGTTAATGTCAGAGAAAAGAGAGTCGTTCTGTGTGAATTATATTCTGAGCTGACAGAAGTGGTTCATTGAGCCCAAACACACACGTGTAACTGTTAGCATCAGTTCATAGCTGCTGATCGTAGCTAAAAGCTGATGACTCAGCAGACAGAAAGAAAATCAAGGTAAATCATAGAAACACTGAAGTTTCTTGTATTTGTTAATTGGATAGTTCCTTAACATTGGAATGGGAGATCAGTCTGCATTTCTGTTTTCGATTGTAAATATATGTCAGAGGCTTCATGCAATTATGGAGAAGATGCATAAAAATTTGACTTGTGGAGTTGTAATGTTTGAAAGGGGTCCTGTTGATCAGTCGGTTCTGTGAATATGATGTTTATTTATCTGTTGCTTGGTTCTCAAGGACCAACTGGTGCACACAGTCATTGATATCACTCTCACAGAGAAGGGTGAATGAAATAAATCGCACACAGTCTCGCAGTTTGAAAGGCTAAACATCCTAAAATGAATTGTTTCCTTCAGGTACCTTCCACCTGAGTGCTTTGTGGTCGGCAAGGAGCCGCCGAAAATCTCCAATAAGGTTGACGTTTGGTCTGTGGGAGTCATTTTCTACCAGTGTTTGTACGGCCGCAAGGTAGGAGACGGACCGCATCGACTCATGAGCAGTTCTGAACTTCTGTTGTTGAAAACAGCATAAAATAGTCATGAAATAAGCCACAAATGCAGCTATTATCAGAACAGAACACGTAGTTGTGTCTAAACTGATTACAGGGTTTCTACAGTTTTAATATTTTCCAGGTCTGGATAAGTTTGGAAAGAAGGAAAAGTATAGAAAAGCATTCGTGTTTCCAGACTTTAATTCCTAGCAAATTAATTTTCACATTTAAATTGATGTTTTTTAGAAAAAGAAAGAACTTTGTAACTATAATGTCCACATTTGATTCATCTATCAGGAAAACTCACCAAAGAAACAGTGAAAATAATTTGTTATAATATATTTCATGCTGTCCTGTGAAATGCAGCTGGGCTAACAAATTACACACAATATTTGCTCAAAACCTAAAATAAAACAGCATTGTTTAGAAGGAAATGTTTCTTACAGCCGTGAGTTATTATTCTGAGATGTTGTAAAGCTGCTAGAAAATAAAATATATTTCACTGAGGAGAAAAGACCTTAACATTGTTTAAATGTGCATACAGATGGTAAAACTGCATCAGTGTACAAGCTTGATAAATTACAGTTAATATATGCTTTTAAAATACTGGATAAATCTGTAAATTTGCGCGCAGGCTTTCAGTTTTTACCGTTGCACTTTTTTTTTACTTAGTTGTAACTTTGTCCCGGCTGTAGGGACGTGTTTCAGTAACACCACTTCTCCGTCTCTCGTCCTTTTTTTTTATTTTAGCCTTTTGGCCACAACCAGTCGCAGCAGGACATCCTGCAGGAGAACACGATTCTGAAGGCCACAGAAGTTCAGTTTCCCCCTAAACCTGTAGTCACACCTGAAGCTAAGGTACGAGACTTTTCATCACACGATGATAACATGGTTTAAAAATGAAACTTAACTACCTCACTGTTTCTTTTGTAACTCTCCAGGCCTTTATAAGGCGCTGTCTAGTCTACCGTAAAGAGGACCGCATCGACGTCCACCAGCTGGCCAGTGACCCCTTCCTAATGCCCCACATCCGCAAGTCGGTGGCTTCCTCGGGCACCTCCAGCATGGCCGTGGCCTCGACATCCAGCTCCTCCAACAACAGCGCCTCAAACTGAGCTCACACCTCTTAAATGACTGACTGAATCATTTGACGGGGTGGGGGGTGACGCTATACTGTCTCTTCCGTCCTAAAAGCATCCCACCTTGCCATGAAGAGCTCCAGGGGAACTGGTCAGACGGCAGCAAGGGGTTGGTGAGGAGTCATGGAAGGGTTGGGAAAGGAGTCGGCCTCCCTCCAGCCCTCTGATGTCCATCCACCCCAGTCCACCTGGCCTGCTTTCTCAGCAGAGTGGCATCGTTCTGGGGGTCAAAGCCCTGGAAGACTCACGCAGCAGAGGGGGTGGGGGCGAGTTTTGGCTCCGTGCTGGGGGTATTAAAAAAAAAAAAAAGGAAAAAAAAGTGGGGTTTTAGAGTTTCAGATTTTTCTGGTTAAAAGACAGAAACTACAATGAAGTATGGAAGTGCTCGGACAGATGGAAAAGGCCTCGAACCCATACGCTTTCTCACACATCCACCCGTGCATGAGCCATCCTGGTCCAAAGTAGTCAGAACCTCCCAAGCTCTCGAAAGTTTCGCTTGTTCTCATCGCCCTGAAGGTAAAGGAGACTGTGTCATCCAGCTCGCTGTGCTCAGAACCCGTTTAAATTCCACACTTTGTGATGAGGAGGGGGAGAAATTCTTCTCACCGACGGCCTCCCTCCCACATCCTCTCAAACTCCTGTGACCAAAGCTTTTAACTTCCAGCTGGTGGCAGTGTTCCACCTCAGTTTTTATAATGAATGGTTTTAGAGTCGTGCTACTTGACATGGAGTGGAAGCTGCTGAGGACTGACTCCCCGTTACAATTGTTTGTTTTTTTTTGTTTTTAGAGAAAAGAAATGTTCAATTTTAAAGAGTTCATGGAGAAA
Organism: Kryptolebias marmoratus; assembly: GCF_001649575.2. Lineage (NCBI taxonomy): Eukaryota > Metazoa > Chordata > Actinopteri > Cyprinodontiformes > Rivulidae > Kryptolebias > Kryptolebias marmoratus. The sequence goes on along the minus strand of NC_051441.1, from coordinate 4,789,742 downwards.
ACTGTTGTGTTTTCAAGTTGCCTTTTAATTAGAATTGTTTTTGGTTGATCCCGCCCTCCTCCGTTTTCCATGAACACATATTTATTTAGGTATGTTTGAATTTATTTTTGGCCAATAAAATGCAAGGGACTGGTTTACCTAATAGTACTGTTCTGGGGGGGGGGATTGGGCCTTAGCAAAAAGTTGCATAAATCATTAAATACTATTGGTTAAAATATGTTTGTTGTTCTGGGATTCTGTGCGGCCGGATTTCCATTTTAGATTTCAGATGAAAAAGCTACTTGTAGAAGAAACAATGCGATCATTTCCTTTGTCCGTAAATCAGAAATAATCAGAAAAGGAGGAGCTGAAACTGATTAATAAAATTTTAAACGAGCAGAGCAGCTAAAAGCCATGAAACCGATGCTATTGGACCACGCAGCCTGGGTGGCTGCAAACTTTATTAAAGTTTAAAATCCTGTCAGCCCTGAAAGGGATGCATGTTTAAAGCAAAATAATCTTATATTGAGAAATAAGAAGTAGCTGTTTTGAATAAACCTTAAAAACAGGGTTATGCCCAGCCTCAGTGTATCACTCTCAGCTACTACCACCTAAAACATTTGGAGCCTTTCTTTCAGGATCAGTTGCCTGCGGCGGCCATCTTGACTCCAAAAAGCTTGAGTTGTAGATGGGCGTGCAGTGATAATGAGCTGAAGGTGTCATTATAGGCCGGTCCAGTGGTCCGGGAGATATTTTGCTAACAGGCAGCCTGAGCGGATGCAGACGGAGCTCTAGCGGCCGGACTGGGCAGCAGCTCTTCATCGGTCCTCCTCCTCCTCCTCACAGTCAACACCATCGGCCAGTTGCTGCTCCGGCTTCTTTCCCTTCCTTCCCTTCTCTCTCTCTCTCTTCCCTCTTTTTCTCTTCTCTTCTCGTTTTAAGTTGTTTTATTTTTTTATTTTTTTGTTTTTGTCCGCGCGTGCGAGCATGCAAAGCAACGAGCGACGCCGAAACCAGAGTCCAGGAGCGGCATCATGGACGGACCGGCTGCTTTTATTCTCCAAATGCACTTTATATTTATTCATCTTTAGTCTGGAACTGAAGAGGAGCCACACGGGTGAGCAGAAAAGGGAGAAAAAAAATAACTTTCGCTTCATTTTAATCGCGCTAAAGTGAAAAGAACGAAAAAAAATCGGGAGGTCATTGAACGTCTCACGCATGCCTTTGTTTTATCGCGGTGTTGCGTTTGGAAACTACATTTTTTTATATATCTATATTTAAAAAAGGCGTTTTTTTGTGTGCGGGGGAACGCTGCGACCCAAAAGTCCGAGCTGTGAGTGGAACCAGATGTGGACACAAACGAGGGGAGGAGGGAAGAAGCTCCAGGCTTAGTTTTCAATCTTTTTCTCATGCACGAGTTTTATTAAAAGGTCCGGACTTTATCGTTTTTGGGTCAGATTTTGGAGCCACAGTCTGTGAAGTGACGCTTCATTTGGCTCCCTGAGGGCAGATGTGACCTTTGTATCCTGATACAGACTGCAATTAACACTCTGAGTCCATCCTGAACAGCTACCAGGCCTAAAAACACATAAAAAGGGCATCAAATATGAATAGTGGACTGAATAAAACGCTTAGTTTCACTGGATCACTTTATCTTAATAAATATAGTTGGATAAATGGACTTGTACTCATATGAAGTACTAATAAATAGTTATTAATTAAGCTGTAATCACTTAATAAACTATAACTGTGCTTCATTTAAAGGACAATACTAACTGTTTTGCCAAATAGTGAGGCAACATTTATTTATCTGTACTCTCCGTTCTTACTGTTTACCAGAATCCTTCATCATTTAGACAACGTGTGTCAAATTGTGGCCCGCAGGCCAGATCTGGCTCTTGTTAGCGTTTTATCTGGCCCCCCCAGCTGCTGTTTAAAATGTATTAGAACCGGCCTGCTAATCTGTGACACATTGTTGCTTCTCATTTTGTTTAAAAAAACAAAACTGAGCGTAGTAAGTGCAGACTTCCTGTGGCAGTCGGCCAACTGCGAAGCTGGGGAAATTAGATTAGAATTTTTAAGCTTTTTATTATTTTAATTCGGAAAGGGCAGCAGAGAAACATCCAAACGGGTTGGATGGACTTACAGCTGAAAGATGTCAGGTGTCTGACTGGAGCTAACAGGTTTTATTCCCCTGATTTAGACTTTAAATATCAAACATTTTGTCAGTAATTTATCTGCATGTAAACATTTTGAGCATCTCTAGATGCTAAGTTTGTTTTGGTTATTTAGTTTTATTTAAAACATAAGCTGAGCAGCAGGCAAAATGTTACATTTATCTGAAGGAATAAAAGTAAAACGCTCGAGCTTCAATGTGTGGACGGCGTTTTATAACTGATTTCTAAATGCTTTATAAAGTGTTTACAAACTCATGGATATCCAGTTTGTAAGGTTTTACTGATGTACTTTAATAATCCCAGTCTGGGAATAAAAAAAGACAAAAAAATATGTTAAATTGAAAAATGATGCATAATTAAAATGACTAAAACTTTGCAGAAAAAGATTAAAAACTGAGGTGACATGAGTCTAACCCTGAGAAAAATCTGACCAGATAATTTTATTTACTGAAGGAGGATTCAGATTTATCATTTTATTATGAGGCTCATTATCTTAACAAACAAATCTGACATTATGGTATTTATCTTTGTTTTGAAACCTCTTTTAAACCCTTCATCACCAAAGATGAGTCTCTTCATCTTATTTCAGCAGAGCTGGATGTAATTTAAAATAAGATACAGATTCACTGATTAGTTTTATGAGACCGTCTCTTTGGATTTGTCATGAAAATTGTTCTGCCTTCCCTGCCGCCTCTGTTTAACCTTGAAAACGTCTGATCTGCAATCTGAGCGTGTCGCTGTGAGAAATCAAAGATTGTTTTTTATGGTTTTGTTGTGTCTCTGAATGCCTGCGGAGAAAAGATTTGTGACGTTGTCTGATTTCAGAGGGAAACTTCTTCTGGAAATTTCAGGCTTTTTCAGATTAATATGATGGAAGATTTCCAAATGTTTTATAAATCCAAAGGGACAAATTTGTCTAGCTCCTATCTCTTACACCTTGTTAGGAATTAACAGTTTTTTCTTGTTCCGATTTTTAATTTCTGCTGCACTTTTCCAGATGTTAGAGTTTCCTGCGCCTCTGCTGCAGATGTGCTCCTCGAGCCAAAAGCCTTCTCGCTCCTTCCTGCTCTCCATCGTGCTTCTCAGATGAGGTCAAATCGAACCAGATTTTGGGTTTTTCTTCGAGCTATGGCCACCATAAAACAAACGTGGCGGACGGGGAGGGGCTTCAGCTGGTTACCTTTTTGTCACGACGACAAGCTAAAGACTTTTTTTCTTTTATTTGAGATATTCCTTTAAAAAAAAAAAGAAATAAAAGATTCCAGGAAGTATTGATTAAAACTGGAGAAGCTGCATCGTCTGCAGAAATGTCCCGTGTATGCTGAATAACTTTGCTGGATTTTGAAGAAGAACAAAAACTAAAATGTAGCTGAGAGCTGGAGTTAACAAAACCGGATTTAAAAACAAAAACTAAATGCTGCCTCAGCTTTCAGACAGATATAATCAATATAAGTTTTCACTATTTTGCATTACTAAAAAGTGACCATTAATGCTCCAGCTGAGTGTTGGGAAGTTTGCAAACCTTGAAGGATTTGAAGCTTTTAAGCTTTTGTCTTTTGATGAGGGAAGAAACGTCCTCAGTGACGGCGCTGAGGAGGTGGAGATTCTGGGAATAAACGCCACTCCTGACAAAGTTGCAGGCGTCTCATGAAAGTGTGTTTCATCTCCCCTCTTTTGTCGGAAAACTGTCATCAGCGATGAAAGGGGAGGGTAAAAAAGAGGTGACGGGACTGAAGAGGAGGATGAGATCACAGCAGGAGAGCTGTTGTACCTTAACTTTCACAGAGTTCAGTGGATTAAAGCTAATCTGGAGGGAGTTTTCTCACATCAAACATCCGGAATGAGTTCAAACTCCCTGCAGGATGGATTTCAGGTTAACCAGTTGTTCCAAACTTCGTCTTGTATTCACAGACTCTTAATTAAGAGAACTCAAATAATTCTTATTTATGCTTATCTGTAAAGTTTGGTTGCGAGAGAAGTCTCCCAACACGTCCCTGGTGCTTCAAAAGCTACAGGAAAGTCATTTTCTGTGAAAATGCAGTTTGAGTGGCGAGCAGAAATTTGCTGAAGAAGCTGAAACTGAGTTGTTAAAGCTGAAAGAAGCAGAGCGCTCGCTAAAAGATAAATAAAGCAGAGGCTAGCTAAAAGCAGCAAAAGGGGTAACTAAAAGCTAAAAGCAGCAAAGGTGTCAGTGCATTCCTAAGGGGAAAATATTTGTGAATAAAGCTCAAGGTTTTCAAAATCAAATTCGCTACAAAACCCAAAAGTTACAGCACCCATTTCCTGAATGAGCGGAACGTTTTGATGTATGTCAGACTAAAATAACACAAAGTATTCAGAAGGAGTCAGAAAAATAAAAATACTCAAACAGGAAAATGGTGTGAAGTCTGAATCAGCATTCACACAGAAGTAATATAACTTAATTAATGCCGTTTTTGCAGTTTTCTTTAAAAAAAAGTTAGCGTTAATTTAATATTTGATGCAACGTCATATTAAAAAAATGATCAAAAGTTTAGTCGTCCTGTTGCTGAGTTCTGACCCGTCAAACGAGCCGACACCTCTGAAGCACAGAGGGCACAAAAAGACGTTTGTTGGTTTCAGTATTTTTTCTGTCTGTAAAAGCAGAACGGGAGGTTCTGATGTGTTTTAGCTGGAAACCAAAGACGTGAGTGAAGTGGAGCTCCAGAACCTCCTCTGGTCTCGTACGATCCCGCTGAGAAGGAATGCTGAAGGTCTTTATTTCCCCTCACCGTCCAGAAGACAGAGAGTTCTGTTTGAACAGAGTCGCTCCTCAAACTCTTGACTTGTAAATCTCTCTCTGTTTGCGTCACTATTGCACATAATCCTGGCTGAGAGAAAAAATAAAAAAACAAAACAATCTGAAGGAATGGAAGTAAATTGTATGTAGTTAAAGGAAAAGCATGTTGGGTTTCTTCCCAAGATTCCACTGACGGTGACTCAGCCTCAGCAGAAGCTCAAATGTGTTTTTATTTCTGTTAGACCTCTGGATGTGTGGGTAACGCTCCTCTGCAGGCGCCTCTTACGAGAATTAGGATCTGTAACATCAGCGCCAACATCGACGTGAACCAATGAGAACTCTGCAAACCGACAGCAGCTGCAGTTACAGTTTTGCAGTCGTTAAAAATCACCACTTTTTTGAGACAGATGTATCCAAGTCGTCATGCAGATACAAAAATAAAGATATTTATTCTAAAAAAATAAATTTCTTTGCAGTCAAATTCATCATTAGACAAACTACACTGGACCTTTTTGCAATGGGGTTGACTTTAGACACCTGCAGGACGATCAGTTAAGATTAGAAACTTTAAACTTGAACATTTCTGAGGACATTTTGCAGCTTCTGCCCAAAAACTCCAACATCAATTTGTAATGATCTAAACCAGGGGTGTCCAACACACCTGATTCAGAGGTTAATTCACCTCTTCATGTTCTGCAGAAGCCTGTTAATCACCCATTGATTCAAATCAGGTGTTGGAGCAGAGAAACAAGTAAAACCTGCAGGATGGTGGCCCTCCAGGACCAGGGTTGGACACCCCTGGTCTAAAAAGTATAGAGATTGAAAGAAATGTTAAAGCTGCTGCCGGTGGCTCATTAGGATCACCGTGGTAACCACACACCTGTGTCTGTCACTCCCTGACTGCCAAGTTAGTGAGAGGCAGACAGAAAGGGGCTGAAATTAAGGCTGAAGGTGCAGAAGTAGTAAAAAAAAAAAACAGGAAAAGAATAGTGTGGATGTTGACACAATGTTTTTTATGATCAATCTAAGGTTATTTACTGTATTTGGTCCAAAGCTGCACGGACTGAAGCCAGTTTCATTATCTGTGACATCGATCTGGTCCCTGACCTCCTAACTGTTAACACGAGCTTCTGTTTTCATCTGTGGTATTGACTGCTGCTGTCGTTTCCCTCTTTCATGCGCAGCGCCGCTGGAGTCTGATGATTTTGCTTTATACCTGGAGGATCACAAAGTGTGCCTCGGGGTGCGGGGCAGCTCTGCCAGCCTGTCGCCCTCCTGCGAGGAGCCCAAGCAGCGCTGGAAGTGGGTGAGTCAGAGCCGCCTGCTCAACCTGGACACGTCGAAGTGCCTGGGTTTGAGCACGGGCAACGTCACCTACACCACCACCGAATCACCTCTGGCCGTGTACACGTGTGACCGGGAGCCCCCCCTGGTGCAGCTGACCTGGAACTGTGCTGACATCCTGGATAAACTGAGCAGCATTATTCAGTTCCCGTCGTTCCAGAACACATCCTCCCCCCCTCTGAAATGGAGAGTTTATGGTGATGATCAGGACCTGTGCTCCAAAACGTATCAAGGTAGGCATTCAAACATCTTTTAATTCACACATTCTTCACGTTATTAATTAATATTATTTTTGTCAAACACACAACAACCTCATCGGGTTTTCCCTGCACTGAAAATCCTAATAAGGGAAAGTAAAATATAATGGGGATCATCTGTTCATTGCAATTCACAATTTAGGTCTTTTAAATTATTATTCTTGACCCCTGAAGGTGAAGTGCTGATGATAACTTTTCCCATGTTTGTGTGTTTGTGTGTGTGCTCATTTGTCTCCTGAACCGGTGAACAGATTTTACTGAAACTGGCAGAAAGTAATCACTGAATGTAGATTTACAAATGACTAATTTTGGAGTCAACCCAATTTAAGATGGCTGCCACAGCTAAGCAACCTTATCTGACACAGAAATGGCTAAAATTTGTTCCTTTTTTGCAGATATTGAGCTACATTTGTTCTGTTAGTAGCTGAAAGTCATCATTAATACATACCATAAACACAAACAGATTATTGAAGATTTTGTAATATCCCACAAGGTTGAGCATAATGTTATTTTTAAGGCTTAACTAAACGATTATAACTCTCATTTCTTAATGTAAGATGAGCTTTGTCTAAAACTCTGACAGAAAAGGCTTTAATTTACTTGTTAACTGTATTTATTTAGTTGTTTCCCTTTTTGTTTTCTGGTCTAAAACATTTATTGCAGCTCTTCCCACTGGGAGTTAAAGTATTAGTCGTTAACAGAGATTCATTCAGTTTAATTAAGTTATTATGAAACAAATAAGTCAATTTTCTCATGCCCTAATTTAACACTCCCTCTGTACGGGTGGAAAAATAAACCTCTTGAGGTGACCTCTTGAAATAATAACCGGTTGAGCCTCTCTTTTGGCAGGAAAAACCCGACACAAACGGTTCCAGCAGCAGTGGATTAAACGGGCACAATGATCCGGAGGATTTCTTCCTCGGCTTCTGCTGCCTGCAGATTTTAGGACTCCTCAAATCATCATCTCAAACATTTTTCTTTACTCAGTCTTAACATTTAAACGTGGACCTTGGGGGAAAAACAGACTTGCACGTTTAAAAATATTTAAAGATCGATCCTGAGAGCAGTGTTTGCTCAAAATAAATCCGTAGATTAAGATGCAGAAACAAGTGCGGGCCTGCACGCCTCAAACGGAGAGCTGAGGGTTTGATCCCTATCGTTTGGCAGAAGTCTGCAGACGTGTCGAACATTTCCCCAGAGACGTGTGTAACCATGCAGTGACCCCGGCGGGCCGCTCCTGCCTCTGTGTGGGACGCTCGCTCGCTGCCGCCGGTGCCACAGCTGGATCCGATCAAAAGGACGAAGAAGAATGTTGCTTTCAGGGGAAGTTCGAGGACGAGTGGCGGCCGGCCGGCGAGAACGCCAAAGGAAACACAGCCGGTGTTTGTAAACATCCCTAAACACACAAAGTCATCCTCGCCCCTCAAGATTATTTGTTTTTATAGAAAACTTTTATTTCAGAATAAATCCAGCCGTGGTGGTTTTCGTAACGAACCCCAGCGAGACTCCGTGAACTAAAACCAGAAACCGTCTGTTTGCTGTTTTTCATCATCTCTTCACTCCTTTTACTTTCATGTGGCAGAAGAAACCGGCTGCTTTGACTTTTTTTAACTTTCAACCACTAATCTTTCTTTGTGAAGTCGTCCCACCGATTTGTGGGGGCTCCACAAATCCTTCCTCGCTCGTTTAACGTCTCTGCCCTTCTTTTTATTGGTCTAACTTGTTTTGGGAACGCTTTAGATCCAGCCTCTTGCTCTTACTCTGTTGCACTTTTATTCTCGCTGTACTAAACTTGTGAAATGTAGACACTTAAACTCCTGCTGTCGTGTATTCTACTGAGATTTATTTTTATATGTGATTTTACTTTGAAACACAAGAATTTGGAACTTTCTGTTTTTTCGTAGCGGTGGATTGTTTCGTGATAAAAGAGGTTTATTTTTACAAAATCCTCAAACAGCCGACCACTATCTGACTTCCTGTTTTCACAGTAACATCATCCTCTGCTTTTTTCCACATGTTTGCACCTGAGAAAACATCTAACAGATGCAGATACATTTATTGGTACCCTTTCAGTGAAGAAAGAAAATCCCACAAGGGTCACCGAACTGACTTGAAACTGACAAAAGTGATAAAAAGTGTTTTTAAAGTACTGAAAGTAAACTAACAAAAATCTGTGTCACTGCTTTTGAGTTTTGGTTGTGCAACAAAATATTAAGTTAAGGGTACCATCCTTTTTGTCAAGGCCAGTTTTATTATATATTTAGTTTTTAAAATAATTCTGTTAAACCACGATTTAAAAGCAATGACTGATTTTCATTAGTTGATTTTTAATATTTTTGTCAGTTTCAAGTTATTTCAGTGACATTTTGTGGCTTTTTCCTTTCTTCAACAAAAGGATACAAACAAATTTGTCCGCATCTAGGGTGTCATTTCAGGACCAGACAGTTTAAAAGTCTACCTTCGAAGAGCGAAAGCAACGACTCATGCAGGCATTTATCTGTTTGCTCTCCAGAGATCTACACCATCCAGGGGAACTCTTATGGCCGACCCTGCTACCTGCCCTTCCAGTACAAGGGCCAGTGGTTCCATAACTGCACCAGCAGCGGGCGGGAGGATGGCCATTTGTGGTGCGCCACCACCCACAACTATGACCGAGACCAACGCTGGGGATTCTGTCCCGTTAAAGGTCGCTCATCGCCTCATCATAATGTCCTGTCACAGATGTGCTCACGTTGCTGACTTTCCTTTCCCTTTCCGACAGGCAGCAGCTGTGAGACGTTCTGGGACACCGACCCGGTGACAGACAGCTGCTACCAGTTCAACTTTCTGGCCACCTTGTCGTGGAGCGAGGCTCGGATCAGTTGCCAGCAGCAGGGGGCCGACCTGCTGAGCATCTCCAAGCTGCACGAGCAGACGTACATCAGCGGTAAAAATCAGATTGCGCCCACGTATCTGTTTATTAGCCGAAGCAAAAGTTACTTGTTTCAAACATGTATATTTTAAATTCTCCGATAACTGAGGTCACATTCAGGAAATATAAACACATTCGTTTAAAATACAAATATATCAGAGTCCAGTTTTAGATTATTGAATTACAAACCAGCATCAGAAGGAAAAAAATGTGATTTGTTTGGATTTTTTTGGTGCTTCTTTTCTTAAATTATAGATGCTCATCTCAGAACTGAAGCCTCTCTGGTTTTCTTTTGACTCCATTTCCTTAATATGTTCATCAGGTTTTCACTCCATATTTTGTTGTCAGCACAGTAGTTTATGTAGTTTATGACCTCATCGCGCACAGGTAAAAGATAAGTTACTGTTTACATGTTTTATTAGAGCATGGATGCATTTTTTCTGGGATTTTCTCAGGTTGTTTGGTGCTTCTTAATCAACAGAAGGTGTGGCTGCTTTGCAGGATATATGTTTATGTTTTCTTCCTATTAAATCCCATAAGGAAATTGTTTTCTTGCTTCTTTAGGTGTCCTGAATGCCTACAGTACTGCTTTGTGGATTGGCCTCAATGACCTGGACGTCACTGGAGGCTGGCAGTGGTCCGACTCTTCACCACTCAAATATCTAAACTGGGAGCCAGGTTTGCCTGAAAAAAACCCCCCAAAAACCTACTTCTCTTTCTCTCTTTAAAGCGTCTGTGTTCTTTAAAAATAACATTAGTTTCCCATAAAGAGTTACTTGAAATAAAAGCTTGTTGACTTTACAGTGAAACCACAGAGTTTTCTCTCAGAGTACAACGGAATTTTCCAAAATGTTTGTCCTTTTTTTTTTTTTACTCAACTGTAGAGCAGCCAAGTCACGCCGAGGAGGAGAACTGCGTCGTGGCCAGATCCGAGTCAACAGGTCGTTGGCAAACCCGGGATTGTTCTGACGCTCTGCCTTATGCCTGTAAGAAGAGGCCCAACGCCACCCTGGACCCCTTCACCACCGGTCCGTAACAAAGCCTGATAAACCGAACCCGGCACTCTGCTGAAGCCTGGACTCTAAGGGTTTTAACGTGTCCGCAGATTCGTGGGCAGACGATCACAAATACGAGTGTGATGTGGGCTGGCAGTCCTTCCAGGCTGGATGCTACAAGCTCATGTCAGAGAAGAACGACTGGAACGCAGCTCAGAAAGCGTGCCAGAAGATCGAGGCCAACCTGGTCAGCATCCACACTCTACCTGAGCTGGAGTTCATCATTCACAACCTGAAGAAAGGTCTTTTTTTAAATAATAACAACGCCTCTTTCTTTCTTTGTGTACAGTTTTTCAGTATTTCGTCCAGCTTTGATTGGGTGGAGACTGATTCAGCATTCTCACTATTGTTTTCCTGTTTTTTATTTTTCTGTACATTTTTTCCCCATCTAACTACTTCTGCATAATTTGTGTATTTTAGCCTTTTATATATCAACTTGTTGAGCTCATTCGGCTTTTAGTTTCAATAACTTACTTTCAGCTTCTTCAGGAAAACATTTAAACACTTAAACACTTTTTTTTTTGTCTTTAGCTGGACATTTGTGCTTTTGGAGGCTTGTGTTGCAATGGTTTCTTTCTGGCAACTAAAATAAAGGAAAAAAATACAGTTTGGCTGACTTACATGTAGGGGTTTTTAGCTTTTGTTGTTCAAGCTTCAACAAAAATACTGTCATCAAAAGCATCATCCAACCCTGGTCCTCGAGGGCCACCATCCTGCAGGTTTTCCTTGTTTCTCTGCTCCAACACACCTGATTCAGAGGTTAAATCACCTCTTCATGTTCTGCAGAAGCCTGTTAATCACCCATTGATTCAAATCAGGTGTGTTGGAGCAGAGAAACAAGTAAAACCTGCAGGATGGTGGCCCTCCAGGACCAGGATTGCCCACCCCTGAGCTAAACAGAGCAGAAATATAATGTTGATGCTAATCTTCTTGTAATAAATTACAATATTATAATTAGAACAGTTTAAAGTTATGTTTTTGCTGCCTTTAAATAACAGCTTCTCTTAAATTAATGTCAAAAATCAAAAAAATGCTCCTGAAAGTGCTTCAACTTTTTACTACAATTCACAAACAAGGTCATTTCTTTATATAACTGTTATATAAATTCGTTTTCCTTTTTCCAGACACTGAGCAGTTATGGTTAGGCCTCCACGACATCGACATGCAAATGAACTTCCAGTGGACCGATCGCACGCCCGTTCTCTTCACCTACTGGCACCCGTATGAACCCAATAACTTCCGCAGCACCCAGGAGGACTGTGTCTCCATGTGGGGCCCCGTGAGTGACCCCCCCCCCCAGCGAGTCTCCTCCGTTTGTATATATTAACCATCTGTGGTGTCTTTTTCTGTTTTGATCTCGTCATTCTGTGCAGTTCGGCCGCTGGGACGACAGCCCCTGTAACCTGACTCTGCCCTCCATCTGCAAGAAAGCAGGAACAAAGAGTGACGGGAAACCACAGCGTCAAGAGTGCAAACAAGTACTTATATCACTTTATTTGCTGACTCAGCATTCACACTGTTTAGCTACAGTTTAACTTTAAGCTACAGGTTCGTTATTCGAGCTTGTAGCAACTATTTTACTTATTTTAGCTTTTAATTACAGTTTTGCTGATATTAGCTTTAATTCTGCTTGTTTTAACTTTAACAATTCACTCTCCAGCAAGCTGCAGCCAGCATTCAGCATTCCTTTTTTCTAGTTTAAAGTTTGTGCAGATCCTCTGAACCCCCAGTCTTTTTCTTTCTAATCTCGTCGTTCGTTCCCCCCGTCCCCGTCTCTTCCCATGACTCCACTACATTTCTTTCCTCTTTCACAGGTACACCAGACAAAATCCACCTCAGGAAATATGCTCTGCTCTCTTAGTTTTCTGAACCAAAAACGAAAAACTAAATTGAATACTTTGAATTAAGACAGGTTTGCCTGTTTAGATGAAATGCATGAACCTGGCTGCGTCTTGCACCCAGAAAGCTCCATCTGTCTGTGATTTTATAGCTTGTAATTCTCTCCACCTGAGCGTTTAAGCTTCACGTAGCTTAAAGTCACTGAAAATCTTCATTGTTCATGTGGGGTTTAAAAATATGAGAGTAAAATAAATCGCCCTGTGGATTTATTTTCAGCAATTGTGTATTTTTCATGACCATCTTTTGCTGAGCATTAATTTAAAATGAACGTTTATTTAGTTTTTGAGTCTCTTCCAGGAGAACAAGGCATCACAGGCAGTGAATGGGAATATTTTTATTTTGCTTCCAGCGCTTTATTTATCAGGGTTAGGGGTTAGGTTATCAACTTTTAATTGACTGAAGATAAACAAGAGTTAGAGCAATTTAAAATCTGGACTCGGTGTGCATTCATTTAATCAGTCAGCACTACAGGTCCTCACTTTACCCAACATCAATAAAAACATGTAAGAGCAACAAAGTTTGGAATATTTAAGTTATAATATTCTTATTTTTACCTATAAGCATGTATTCCATGAGGGAAAAGGTCTGCTTTGTTGTTTAAGGCCCCAGATAAGCCAGTTTAACGTCTTTAAAAATGTATTTAGGTGCTCGTTCTTGATGGAGTTTGGACTTTTTGTTGAACATCAGTGCAGTTTATAAAATAAAGTGAAATAAATAGAGGAAAAAAATATAAAAGGGTGTTTGGGAGAAGTAAGTTTCATCTCCTCCAGCAGCAGTAATCTTTGAGGTTGAGGTTTTCGCCTGATGTGGACATGCAAAAAATGTCTGAGGTTGAGTTTATCCACGTCGAGGTTGTGTTTGACCTCTCTTCCACCGTTATTTTCATGCAAAATCTCCGCTTGTTTTGCCTTTTGGCGGTGTTAGGTGTCTGCACACGTCCACATCTTCAGTGCATGAGCTGGCAGAAGGCATTCAGGTCAGGGGAATTACCTCTGAATGCCTTGACTTGCTCACCTCAGACATAACTGGTGCTCATTTCACCTAAGAATAAACTGCTTTTGTTTTTGCGTTGATAGAAAATCTTTAAATTTGAGGTCATCAGTGAATTATGTCAGATTTTGCCCATACCTTCTTTTAGTTTTGCATTAGATGTGTTGGCGCGACTAAAACAAACTATTCCTCAACTATGAATCATTTTTAAAAATAGCATTGGTTGATGTCTCCATGAAAGCTGTGATGCACATCCACGCCTTTTTTTTTTTTTATAATCACACTGAGTTTTTCTCACTTTAACTGGTTATTAATTTGAAGAACTCCATCTCCTCCTCCTCCTCTCAGGGCTGGAAGTGGCACAGTCCAGCTTGTTACTGGGTGGGAGAAGATCTGCTCTCCTTCGATGAGGCCAGAAAATCCTGTGAGGCGTATGAAGCCACCCTTGTTACTATCACTAATAGGTACAAAACACCACACGCAAACTGTTGGCTCACAGGAGAACCTCCTGGCAGCGATTAAAACAGTTTAAATTATGGTTGCTGTCTGTTCTTTTTCTCTGTGAAGGTTCGAGCAGGCCTTCGCTAACAGCCTGGTGTTTGGTCACTCTGGGGAGTCCTTTTGGATCGGGCTCCAGAACCTGGACAGTCACAGCACCTTCCGCTGGCTCAGTGGAGACGAAGTGTCCTACACCAACTGGAATCGAGACCAGCCAGGTACGTTATGCACCGTCATGTTGGACTGAATGTGATAATGAACTGTTTCTTATGGTGGAGGCAGAAAACAACACTGAAGCGTCATGATTATCAGTGTTTTGGTGGGTCTAGGCCACATTGTCCCAGAGAAACCTGCTTGGAGTCAGATTTTCTACCAGCGTTGACAACGTATGAGCAATGTTGTGTTAGCTGTGACTGATTACAGCCTTAGAGAAAACTCTGACATCTAATGCCCCTTTTACACGGGCCCTAATTCAGAAGTCCGGCTCTACTCCGCTCTACTCGGCTCGGCTCGATAAAGAATGCATCGCGTTCACACCGGTCAGTTTGGTCGGTAGCAGAGGAACGCCTCCTCGTGTTGCGGGGCCGCGGCGCGGGGGGGTGCGCTACCGAAACTTGGCGCAAGTTGTGTAAACAACGAAAGCTTTATGGACAACGTTGGCTCTGTGTTGTTGCTGTTTTTTAAACTTATGGGGATTCTCCTGAGACTTCAGGAAGAGAGGCGCAGTGGAAGAAATGCTCTGGATGCCGCCATTGTTGCGCCGAGTAGGACAGCTGTTATCCGCCAGAGATTTCAGGCTTTACAGCGCCTTCAGCTGGGGGACAGACGGCATAAACGTTGCAAGGTAAGCTAACGCTGCTGTTTATATTCCTACCGTTCGCTCTTTATGCTTCCATCTTGTCACACCCACGACCAATGAGTGAACAGGAGCTAAGTTTGTGCCACCCACGAATAGGGCCCAGCTGGCCCGACTCCGAAGCAGGGACCAAAGAAGCAGGGCCGGCCTCGAAAAAATACAGGTGTAAACGCGCGCAAAGCAAGCCGAGTAGAGTGGAGCCAGGACCTTTAGGGCCCGTGTAAAAGGGGCATAAGTATCCTGGTTGCTGGTCTGAGCAGCGTGGAGCGGCGATTAGAGCCGTCTCCTCGCAGCCAGAAGGTTGCTGTTTCAAAATGTGGCTGTGACTCTTCTGTGGAGAGTTTGGATGTTCTCCCCGTACAAGCGTGGACTCTGGTTTCAGGAAGGTTTAAGTTAATTCCCTTCATCCTTTTTTGACACTTATCCCTGGTCGGGTCATGGAGGCAGCAGGTCCAGGAGTGAAACCCAGACACGCCTCCCGGGTCTCCCAGTAAACGAGGGTGGCGTCCAGGCGGCATCCTAATCCCAAACCACTTCAGCTGACTCCCCTCAAGGCAGAGGAGCAGCAGCTTTACTTCAACCTCCTCCTGGAGGATGGAGCTCCTCTCCTGGCTGAGGCTGAGCTCAGATACCAAACACAGGAAGCTCATTTCAGCGACTTGTATCTGGTTCACGTTTCACACCTCATGACCTTATGTAAGGGTTGGAAGGTTTTGTGAAACTATGATCTTTATGTAACAGAATCGCTGGTTCTGCTTCTTATATTTTGAGGACAAAATCAAACACTTTAAATTGTCTTTTTGGTTACGTGAAATCACATCTTTCAGGGCTATTTTTTTTTTTTAATCACACACGGTGTTTTTATTTGTCTCAAGACTCACCTACGTTTCACTCCGCATCTATTTTAGTGAAAGTCCGCGGCGGCTGCGTTGCCATGGCAACAGGCGTCATAACAGGTCTGTGGGAGGTGAAGGAGTGTTCGTCGGCGAAGGCGAAATTCATCTGCCGCCAGAACCAGGACACGTCCCTGAGCCCCGACCCGCCTGCCCCTCAGCCCACCCCGAGCCTCAGCGGCTCCTGTCCCAGCAGCTGGAAGAGCAACAACAACCTGCGCTACTGTTACAAGGTTCGCCCCGCCCACCCAGCCGTTTTAACAGCTGATATCATGGAAGCGGTTTGGCTTTCTGACAGTAATGCTTTAGCACGAAGTGAAACAGTGTTGGAATTTGGAACTGCACTGAAATATGTTTCTGTCACCTGTGTTCAGGTGTTTCACTCCTCCCAGCTGGAGCAGAAACAGAGCTGGCTGCAGGCTCACCTGTTCTGCCGGAAACAT
This sequence comes from Kryptolebias marmoratus, assembly GCF_001649575.2. Lineage (NCBI taxonomy): Eukaryota > Metazoa > Chordata > Actinopteri > Cyprinodontiformes > Rivulidae > Kryptolebias > Kryptolebias marmoratus. The sequence goes on along the minus strand of NC_051441.1, from coordinate 4,773,682 downwards.
GGAGCCAACCTGCTGAGCATCAGCACCCCTGAGGAGGAGCAGTTTATTATGCAGGTCCTCCATGAGACCTTTGGGTGGGTCTGGACTCAGAACCAGCACACACGGTGCAAAGCAGTTTTATGGCACTTTATAAAACTGTCACCAAACACCATTTATTAATTGTGCGACAGCTGACTCAGCAGCGTTTTGCTACTTTTAATTAGTGTGTTTTCCTTTTAGCTACCTTTTTGCTCCATTTAGCTTCTGTTCAGGTTGTTGTAACTTAAATAATTCAGTTTCAGCTTCGTTCAGCACTCAGTATTCATGCTGGAGAAATTATATTTCTCTAGTTACTTTCTGGTTTTTGTGCACATGAATAGAAGAGAACATTATTAGATGCAGGAAAATGCCAAGAAATATGGGTTTTCTAGTTTTAGCAGACAAAAGAATAACTGTCATTATTGGTCTTGATCTACTTTTTCTACTTAATTTTATTTTCACACAGTTTATTTTGATTTCACTAGCTGTTTGGTTGGGTTTAGACATCTAAATCACATGGTTAAGTTTAAGTGTTAAAAACTGATTGATTAGTAAAATAACAAAAAGTGCATGAAAACAAATGCAAAGAATCTCAATTTCTGTCAAGGTCCGTGGAGAGCGTGATGAACCCAGGGTGCAGACTCATTTCAAAAAACTAACTAATTTATTCAAATAAAAGAAAAAATCCTAAATATAAACACAACAAAAAGGCGAGGCATGGGAAGGGAACCAGAAGACAAGAGACATACCAGAGACAATGAACCATTGGGGAAGTGGAGAGTCCTGCTGCATTTGTGAAAGACCATCTAGAGCAAAAACAGAGAAACATGCAGGAAAGATTTTTCTGATGGTGACCTTGATGCCCCACAGGGAGTCGGAGGAACACGAGCAGCACTGGTTCTGGATCGGACTGAACCGCAGGAACCCCATGGACAACGGCAGCTGGAAGTGGAGCGACGGACTGCCTGTGAGCGCGAACAGAACACAAACCTCCGTTCTTTTCAACAGAAGCTGACAAGACCTTATCGAAATGTAAGAGTTTTGCTCTCTGCTTGTTCTTCAGCTAACATATGAGAACTTCGGTCGTTACTACTACAACATCCGGCAGTGTGCTGCTGCAGACCTGGGCACCATGACCTGGCTGGCCATGCACTGTGACTCCGAGTTAGACTGGATCTGCAAGATTCCCAGAGGTAAAACATTACTGGACTTTTCCTTTAAACTTATAAAGAGATACAGTTCTGCTCATTTGCAAGTAAATCTTTTAGATAGAGTTCACAAAAATGTTTAAGTTAGAAAGTGAAATAAAGGCCATGCTCTTTAAGTAAAGCTGCTCTTTAAAAAAAAAGAGAAAATGGTGCAAAGCATGTGCTTGCTATTTTTCTTGTATGTTATTGTTTTAACTCTTTTCTCGTTTTCAGGTGCTGAAACTGTACCAGACATAACTGAAGGTTTGTCCCATTATTTGCTTTCTTTTAGTCTGATTTTATATCACACATATATATATGTGCGTGCAACCTCACCCTTTTTTTTCTTATTTCTCAGACACCAGTTCACCGGAATGGTTCGCCTTCCAGGAGGCTGAGTATAAATTTTTTGACCACCGCACCACCTGGGATCAGGCCCAGAGGATCTGCTCCTGGTTTGGTTCCTCTCTCGCCTCAGTCCACTCAGCGGATGAACAGGCGTTCCTGTCGAACACGTTACGCAAGGTACGGCACACCTTTTCATCAGGTTTTTTACTGTGGATAAGAGAGTATTACATCAAACCATTCAGTCAAATGCCTAACAGTCATAAGCTGGTGTGCTGAGTTTACAAACTTGAATAATTCTCCAAACTAAAACTAGAGAAATGTAATTTTCTGTGAATGCTGAGCGCTGATTGATTTCACTGAAATCTGTTGAGGAATCTAACAGTAAATTGATAAAACTAAAATGAGCAAAACACTAAATTTAGCAAAACAGTTGCCAAAAGACATGTAGCAAAACCATGAATACAATCTAAAATGATCCAAATCTTAGCTAAAAGCTCGAAGTAGCATAAGAAGACAAACTATTTCTGCAGATTTTGTGATGTTTTAATCATGCAGAAACATTCTCTTTAAAATCTGCTTCAGCATACTTGCTCTGTTTTTGATTGTAAATAAACGCATAGAAGAAACTATAAACAAGCAAACAATACTGTGAATGCTGACTCAGCATTTAGACTCATAAAAATGACCTTTTTTACAGTAATAAATGTCTCCTCCAGCAGGTTTACAGTAATTCTTTGCCGTAACTTTGCTTCATTAAAAGATGCCGGATCAATTTAACCGGACTTTTCCATCTCCTCCTCAGATGGTGAAGGTGGAGGGTGACAGCTGGTGGCTCGGGCTTCACACCTTTGAAAACGACGGGCGTTTCCGCTGGTCGGACCACTCTGTGCTCAATTACATCTCATGGGCGCTCGGCAGGCCGCACCCGGTCAGCCGCGATCGCAAATGCGTCCACGTGTCTGCCAGCAAAGGTAAGATCAGCTGGAAGCAATCCCTGTTAGACTAAAAGAAACTGAATAGATTTACCGCAGATGTTTTTTTTTTACATGTGCACAGGTGACTGGGCGGATCAGAAGTGTCACTCTGACTTGCCCTACATCTGTAAGAGAGTCAATGTTACAGGAACCCTTCCTCTGACTCCATCAGCTCCTCATCCTCCATCAGGCTGTCCAGACAAATGGTCTTCTTATCAGCATAAGGTGCAACACCACGTTTCAAACAGACTGTCTAGGAATCACGATCTTTAACACGAGCACATATCACACGATGCAACTGAACAACGCCCCGCTGCTCATGTGTTTGTTGCCAACATATCTCAGGAAATAAACGGCTATAACTCAGTCAGTTTTACAGACACTAAGCTAAAATTTGATGTGGTAGTAGCCGAGAATCATTCACAACACACTCTGAGTGTCACATCGTAACTTTATTTTTAAGGTTTAACTTCAACATAAGATGATCTGAGGCTCAACCATGAAAGGAATGCCAGGCCTTTATTTTGATAACCTCTCTGCTGTGTCTGCAGTGTTTTAGGGTGTTCGATCAGTCACCTCGGGTCACTTGGTCTGCAGCCAAGCTGAAATGTGAATCTCAGAGAGCCACGTTGGCAGTGGTCTCCAGTCATCTGGTCCAAGGTAGTTACAGCATAAAATCACAAGCTGGAGCACAAAGAACGTGTGGGCGTGACTGATTGTCTCCTTCACAGCTTTCCTCACCACCTTGTTAAAGAACGTCAGTGTCGACCTCTGGGTGGGTCTGACCTCGGACTCTAAGGGCCACTTCCTGTGGGCCAAATCTGAGCTGCTCAGCTACACCAACTGGGCTCCCGGAGAGCCGCTCGATAACAGCGGACCACATCACAACAAAACACCGGTACTCTCAAACCACCAGTCACCATCTCTGCTGTCCTCCTATCAGTAGTTTCTTGCCGTGCTGATGATCTCACTGCCGCCTCAGGGAAACTGTGTGGTGATGATTCACGGAAACCCGGAGAAGAAAACAGGCATGTGGGCCTCCCGGGCCTGTGAGATGGAGAGTAACGGCTTCATCTGTCAAAGGCAACAAGGCATGGCACTCAGTAAGAACCACACTGCAGATCAGTCCCAAAACAGAGAAGTAAAATATTTTGTCTGGCTTCAGATCAGAGTCTGCCTCCTGCTCCGGCCGTCATCCCTGCCTCCCTGTTGAAGCCCGTGGAGCTGGGTGGGTTGACGTATCGGGTTGTGAAGAAGCGCCTGGACTGGACCGGTGCTCTGTACCTCTGTGAATCTTTGAACGGGACCCTGGCCACAGTGATGGACCCCTTCCAGCAGGCTTATCTCTCACTGCTTATCAACAGCCTGCGCCAGCCAGCCTGGATCGCTCTCTACAACTACGGAGTGAGCCTGCGAACAGCTGTGCAAAAGTCTTGAGTCCCTCGTTTTTTTATATTTTGCTTCCAAGAAGCCAAATGTAATCATTAAAATGGTCTTGAGCAATAAATCTCCAGGCTTTCTAAAAGGATTTCACAGTTTATTTTTTGACTTTGGCTGCTTTTTTAGTCATTTTCAGTTAAGGAAGTGGCTTTTTCCAGAGAAATCCAAAAGGGATTGTTATCCTTGATGCCTCTAAACTCTGATCTTTAAAGCATTCAGGACAAAAAACCTTCTTAAACTCAAAAAATCTCCTGAATTTTGAATCCGATCTTAAGTCACTGTGTTACCAGTAGTCTGTCTATAACGGAATCTAAAAATTTATACCATAGATAACACAGTTTGACTAATTTAAAACAGTGTTTTTGCACCAACGAGATGATCCCTAAAGAGCTGTTAGCTGATATCTGAAGGATGAGGCATTCTCAGGACTTTGTTCCCTAAAGACATGACTTTCAGATACAGTTTAGTCTTTTCTTCTCCACTTGTCTCCTTTCCTCATTTTGGAGCTCACACTGTGGAATATGCTGTCATGGTCAGGTACAAGAATCAGACTTAAAATAAAACTAAAATAAGAAAAGCAGCCAAAGTACAAAGGAAAGCTATAAAAGACCTTCAAAAAACCCCAGAGAACTACCAAAAAGTTTGGGTGTTTGGAGGCAAAGTGTAAAGAAAACTTTTGGATGATGTTGACACATTGCTTTTTATTTGTAATATAAAGATTACTTTTCTTTTGGTCTTAGACAAACAGGTGAAATAAATGCTAATTGTTTTTCTGTTCTGTTTAGGGGCGGAGCTTCACCTGGTTAGGTGATGAAGACTTGAAATACTCCAACTGGAAGGATGGGGAGCCCAATCACATGGCAGGATGTGGTCACATGACCACTGCAGGGCAGTGGACTATGACTCCCTGTGACGCTAAACTGGAGGCTGCAATATGTCAGATTAATGGTGTGTGTACATATGCATGATGGTGTGGTGAGTGTTCAGACGGGGATGCATTCAGTCATGTTTTTTTTTCTCTCTCCTCCCGACAGATGAGCCTGTGAATCATCAGTGGATCTACCCCGGACAGTGCCCCCACTCTGTGGGCGAGTGGGCCTGGGTGCCCTTCAAAAACCACTGCTACGCCTTCAACCTGCAGCTTCTCAGGCTGCAGCAGGATGCACGCACCACCTGCAAAAAAAGTACGGGAGCTGCTGGCGACGCTGACTCTGAAATCAGTGAACCCGCAGCACCTCTGACCTCCTTCTCCACCACAAACAATCGACACGACACATCAATATCTGTCTAAATTTAGAAGCCTGTCATCGACCGCGCGGCACAACTGCCCGCTCTCCCTAAACGATCAATCTCCCCATCTCTTTCCGTTCTTTCCTTTTTGTTTTGTTTTCAGTGGGAGCAGAACTTCTGTCCATCCTGGATGAGTCGGAGAACGGTTTTATATGGGAACACATCCAGAGTTATTCAGAAACGGCGTTTGGAGCTTGGCTGGGCATCAGCGTGAAAGGTCCGGTGTCTCTGCCTCAGACTGTCTCACCAATAGTATGAATGCTGAGTCACAATTTGCACCGTTGTTTTCCCGTTTAAAGGTTTTTCTGCACATTCAAACTACTTCTGCATACTTTCTGCTGTTTGAACCCTTCAGCTTGATGAGGAATAGTGTGCCATTGCTTATAGATTTGGTAAACTTTATACTTTTCAGAATATTTAACTTCATTTAAAATATTTACTGAGATCTCTTATATTAACATTAACCTTGCTCTCTTTGAAATCTGCTTCAGCATATTTGCTCTATTTTTTCTTCTTCTACTTTTCTGCTACTATTATCTACCATTTTGCTCCTTTAGCTACTATTTTGCTTCTTTTATCTTTTAGCTAACACAGTTAAGAGTTTTGCTGATATTTAGTCTTATCTGTTGTCCTAAAGCAGATGGTAAAGCTAATTTTAGTTTTGGCATTTGTGTTCCTAACTTTAGTTACGTATTATTCTAATTTCAGCAGCTTTAACTTTTCACTTCTCAGTTTTAGCTTCTTCAGCTGATTTCAGCCAAATTATTCAGCACTCAGTGTTCGTTCTGCAGGTTTTTTTTGCAGAAAAGGCATTAATTTCTAGTTTTAGCCTATTTTGAGACAAATTACTCACAGATAATTTTCCTTATTTAATACATTTTATCTGATCAATTATAACCCTGGAAATAGTTTAATCATTAATGAGGTCATTATTTTAATTAAATTAGGAAACAGGATCAACAGCTTTTCTCGTGTTGAATGAAAATGTGATAAAGGAAGGTGACTTTTCCTGTAAAATGAAATTCATTTAAAATACACTCTTATCAGTAAGAGTGGTTTGTGTGAAATGCCATGCAATATGCTTTGCGCCAGTAATTGGGGAGATAAAATCCCAAACAAAAAAGCCGCACAGCTGAGGCAGAACACGATGAGCCTCTAAATGTGCTCGTGTTCCCGCCACAGGCAGAGGTCTGGTGTGGAACGAAGACACGGAGATGATGTTCACCAACTGGGAGTCGCATAACGTGGCTTCCTCCGTGCTCTCCGTCAACTCCTGCTTCTGGATCCAGAGCAACAGCGGCCTGTGGAAGCCCGGCTCCTGCAGGAACCGAACACACGGCGTGATCTGCAAACGGCCCCGCAGTAAGAAATGCAACAGGAGCTTTCACTGTACTGAAACACAAGAGCAGCACATTTCTCCTAACTGTTTCATGTTTTCTGCAGATGTTGAAGCACCGTCTGGAACAAGTAAGTTTGTTGCGGAAGGGCGCAGGCGGGCGATAATGTTTTTACCTGTGTGTGATATCTTGTGAACAAAGATATGAACGAGCATCAGGGAACACGAGGCCTTCAAATTCGCTTGTTCCTGTTTTTTTTATTAAAGACGACCTTCAACCTTTTCCAGGTAATGTCGACCACCTGCCCACCCTGATCGTTGTCATGGTGACGGGCCTGGTGCTGGTCCTGCTGATTGCGACTGTGATCTACCTGTACCGCCGGCGAGCGGCGGGGACGCGGGGCTCCTACGAGGGGGCTCGGTACAGCCGCACCAACTCGGCCCACTCCGAGCAGGCGGAGAAGAACATCCTGGTGTCCGACATGGAGCTGAACGAGCAGCCGGAGTAGCCCAGCTCGCCCGAAACTGGACCCGACCTTGCACAGGAGAGGCTGATTTCATTGAGCTGACTCAAATTCTGACACTTTTTGTCTCTTTTTAAACAAAACAAAAAAAAAATCTATATTTTTAAAGTGCTGAAAGGCTGTGTAGAGCGCAGCAGGTGTTTAAAGTTTTTAAAATTGAGTCTCCAACTTTAAAATCAGAATCTTCCATCTGCTTTTTCCACAAAAGCCATAATTTGCCCACTGTGAACAGTTCTCTTGAAGCTGACAAAAGAAAAAAAAAAAGAGAAAGTCAGCTCAGTTTTATGAAATAAAGTGCCAAAGTTCATTTTCTAGTCTTAAACGGGATCGTTCTGTCATCTCCGAAGTGACGTTCTGTCAAATAGTTAACAATAATTAGTTCCTCATCAGTCATAGAGCTCGGATTAAAGAAAAAGAGGCAAAAGTCTTTGTCGGGTGAGGCAGATAGTTGACCAAACAACACTTTCTCAAAAACCACATACTGCTGTGAAAGAACACTACAACAAACCTTTCACTTTGGATCATGTTGTTTTTGGGGACGAGTTGTTTTATAAACAACTAAAAACTGGTTCTTATTTGGCTAATTAGCCTAGCTTGGATGAAGACTTTTGCCTCTTTCTCTAAACTCCGTGCTCTATGACTGATGAGTTACTAACTATTAGACAGAACATCACTTCGAAGATGACCGGACTGTCCCTTTAAGGTGGGACCTCACTGGGCTGTCTGCTGGGAGACTCAACATTCGGGGAAAACTCGTGAATTTTCGGCTGCGGTCTCGCTGAACTCTGAGTGTTTGTGACCAAGTTGCATTTTCAGCTGCCTGTTTTTGAAAATCACAGCCTGTTTTTTGTGTGTGCGGCTTGCAGAACTGTCCTCTTGGCCGTGGACATTATCTCGTTGTCCACCGTGGCTCGTTCTGTGCCAACATTGGTTTAATCTGCAGGAGTACACTTTTGAAATGAAGACGGGCAGCTTGGGACCAGTTTTTAATAATTATTATTTATCATCAGTGGGCCTTTTAGACCTCAGATGTTTTCTCTTCAACTTACAGCTCTAGTGCTGTTGAGATGAGTTGGAAACGTCTTCGACAACTTTGAGAGGAAAGTTGTGGCGCAGATTTCTTTGCTCGAGCGACAGGCCTGAGCGGGGAAGTCTAGAACACCACAGAAGTCGCAAATCGTTCTGGAGCCTCCCTCATGAAGGCCCAGTGAGGCGCCACCTTTATTCTTTGTTTGATCGAACGCCTGTAAAAGCCCGCAGACAGCCACACAGTCTTCTCACAGACCACATTCTTCTTCTTCCGATTCGTTTTCTGTCGTCGTCGCCGTGTCAGTATTAACCCAAACTTGAACTTTTCTCTCTCTCGTTGTGATTTGTTTCTTTTTTTTTTGTCATTATCTGAGCAGCTGTAGAGGACTGTTAGTTACAAAGCATGTGAGTGAGTGAGTGTGTGTTTTTTTGTTTTTTTTGTATGAGCCTGCCTCTCTCCTTTTTTTCTGATCCGACACGTCAGCAGAAGTCTGTCAGGCGAGCAGAGGGGGGGATGTGAATGTGTTGAAAGTGAAAAGGACCTCAAACTGTCTGAGGGCATACACTATAATTATGCACATAACTTTATATTGGAAGCTGGTCTTTAAATAGACTCCATTGTCTTTTTTTTTTTAGCGCAGGAGGACTGAGAAGGTTTTCGTTGCAGGATCAGATTTTGAGCCACCAGGACCTGATATAGCACTTTTTTATTCCTATTTTGATCTGATTCCAACTCATTCCTCCACTTTCCTTTAGTTATATTTCAAGTTTTAACTTTTGTTTGTCTTGGCTCTTTTGTGCCACCATCTGGATCTGATTCAGCAGTTTTTCAGCTTCGTCATTTTCTTTGCATGCTCCGTGAAAAAAAATAGGGATTTGTAATTTGATATCTGTCTAACCCGTCACTTTGAAACCCCACAGTTCTTTTCTCTGTATGTTACACCAGCTCTCTTTATTATCCTCTTAAAGATGCATGTTTTGTAATGTGATTTGACTCATAAAGATGTTTGGAAGCATCTCTTCTTTTATGCAATAATTGCCAACACTTGAACTTCTTGAGAAAGCCATTCCTTCTGTGCATAACACAGACCACAAAAAATTTGAAGCCAAATCCAGACTTTCTTAGGAAAAACCTGCCATCTGTTCCGTCTATTTTGCATCGTAGGATTTCGTTTTACCTCCTCAAACATTCAACTTTTCTCCGTCAGCTCTCGCCTCTGAGCGCATTTCTCTCCCCCTGCTTGCAGGAATGCTTTTGGAGCCATTTCAGTCTGAGGCTTTTGGTGTTTCACTTTGAGGAAGAAAAAAAAAAAGAAAGAAAAACTAGGATTGAGGGGGAAGGGAGGAGGAGAGGTGTGTGAGTGTGTGTGAGTGTGTGTGCAGTCTCCAGCTGTGGAATGTTGAGTCGGCAAGAAGAGCTCAGTGGCACGTCTGGAACCAATCAGAGGAGGAGGAGAGATTTAGGGACACGAGGGGTCAGGATGAGAAAAAAAGGCGAGAAGGAGGAGAAAAGGGGAGAAAAGAAAAGGAGAGTGGGAGGAGGAGTCAGGGATGAAGGTAGAGGAGGAAGAGGAGTTTCCAGGAGACAGCGTGTCCTCTGCTGGTGGATTTCTGTACGAGCCGAGCTGACGGTGGAGGATTTAAAGATGCTCACTTTGTCCCTGATTGTCTGATGCAGGCCTGCTCTCCCTGTGAAAACTCCTGTTTGAATTTCTAAATAAAAAAAAAGCTCCTTTTTTATATGAAATGAATAAAGTTTATGTTCTCAAAGCTTCAGCAATCGGATCAATTTGTGTGACTCAATATTAAAGTATTAAAGGCAGGGGCCTCTAAAAAAAACAAACAAACAACAGGGGTGGGGGTGCTGCGGTGGCACGTCAAATCTAAAAGCTAAAGCAGAACTGGAGAAGTTTTGTTTTGCTGTTGTCGTATATTGGATGTTAGAAAAGTGTAGAATTTGCCTTCTGACATGGGTTTACTTCTTTGTTTTTACTTTTCATGATATTACAAACTGAGCAGGAGCTACTCAGGTTTCTCTTCTTCTCTCTTAAAATCATATTCATAAAATATAATATGAGTATAACCTTTCTGCATCATTTTTATCCTGTTCAGTTTGCTGTCCTTGTTCAGAGACTGGCTTTTATTTGGTAAATTCTAACGTTTAGGTTAAAAAAAGTACTATTATTTGGTTTTAAGGAATGTTTTTATGTCTCTGAGGTCCTACGAGTCGTAGGGAGTTAGGGGAAATAAAAAATGTACACAAAACAAAAGCTGAGGACTCAGAAGGGTAAGGCAGTAAATGAATTGCCACCAAAGGTGTTTTATTGTGGCTTACCAAAGTTTTTCCTCATAAAGACTGCTGTTTTTGTTTTATTAAACCTTTTATATATTTTCTTTAATTGAGCCTTTACTTCTAATTCTTTTAGTTCTCACAGTGACTTGCCATATTACTGCAGAACCCCTGACTTCAGTGACTCGTAACATAACTTTAGTGTTTTTTACCTCAGCAGCTTGCTGTAAATGTATTAAAAATGTTTACTTTTCAGATAAATATCACTCTGTGGCTGTAGATTAAAGTGTTAAACCAGCAAACAAACTATTAGAGCCCACTGATTGTCTTAATACCATCATTTATTCTCTTATAAGTGGTGTTTTCTTATTGTGTTGTATATATAAATATTTATTTCCATGTTATTTTTGGTTAAAGTTTCAGAAAACTGCTGCAGAGGAAGCAAAGAGCAGCAGACTGCAGACCCCTGGGTTTGATAGACAATTAAGCAACCATATTGTATTGTTGATATTTCACCACAAGAGGGCGCACCTCACCTTGTGTATCTGGTTTAACCTACAGAATATCACCAGATGTTGGACTTCTTTGTCTTCTTTGTCTGGTCTTTGTTGCAGTCCCTAACACACAGTCAGCCTACAGCAGCCTATAGGTTTTATTTCAAAAGATTAAATCTATTATTATTATTATTATTATATGATAACTGCTATTATTCGCTCAGCTTTTTGTTTTAATGTTTATAGTTTTTCTGAAAGACCCAGCCAGGATAGTCTCAGCACCAAATCAGATAATGCTCAGTATTTAAAGTCAAACTGTTTCAGGCTGTGCAGTTCAAATCAATAACAATACCAAGTTAAAATACCCAAATCCTGACATCTCAGTGAAAATGTCCATTTTGTCAAGTTTTGTTTTAACCACAGTGATTTGCAGGATGCATTGTGGTCAGTTTCTTTTGCTCTGATTGTTTTAGAGCTGACTGGCCCTGCTGTGGTCACTGTGAGCTACGCTGTGCTGCGTCGATCAACAGCGAGCAGCATTATGTCACATTATAATCACCAAATTAAACGACAGAGGTCGCAGTAAAGCTGTGCTAAACATCTATCAGCTGTCAGCATGCTGTGTTTCACAGGTTCAGATCTTCAGCCCTTGACTCTAAAATCATTGTATTACATTTCTCCCATATTCAGTCTGTTGCATAATTCAGCTTATCAAGAGATATCTCTACTAAAATGTGACTCAAATGGCTCTGACCTGTGTTAATGTCAAAGCAATAACATACAGATGTCTGAATGCTTTGCAGCAGACCTGCTCTGTCCCACTGATCTGACTATTTGGCTACATGTGTATCTGCATGCAAATCTGAAACTGCAAACACGTTTTGGGGTGAAGACGTGAATGGTCTCAGTCAGAGCCGGCCACCTGCAACTGGATCACCCGTGTCTGAACAGAGACATCATGGCCATCAGTGGCATTGCATTTTTAAACACCTCTGCATCGGCTTTCCATGGATCACGTGACGACTCCATCCATCTTTTCCATCGGAGTCAGCTGCAGCAGCTTTTTGGTCCTCTTGGATTTGCTTCGTCCCTCAGGTCGTTGCTTGGTAACGTCAGAAGTTGATGGATACTTCAGAGAGGCCAACTGCTGTCTGCTCTGATTGAGCACTACAAAAAGGATGTCATTGGACACAACACTGCTGCAAGCTTTCAAGGCTAAAGCGGGTTATAATTTTTTAATTTGTTCCAAGGGAAAATCCTGATTTTCTTCTGTCTCACTGATATGTTTCTTGCTTTCTAGCATGGGTCACCCTATGGATCATGTTACTTTCTGAGTCTTAGATTTAACCCCTGCTAACAGCATTTTAAATCATCTGTTCGTTATGACATAAGAGGTTTCACGTTTTGTCTTGTAGGATTTCCTGGGAGCTTAAAGTTTGATATTACCCGTGCCAGTCGAGTCAAGGCATCCACACCCATCAGCAGCCTGTTCGAACAGGTCAAACGACAGGAAAAAAATATTAAAAATCAGGTGAATGTTTTCAATAAAACACCTGGTGTAATGGGAGCTCGGTGCCTCTCCTTGTCAGAGACATGCACCTCCGCAGCGTCACATCTGAGCCAGTAAATTGCTTGTTATTCAAATCCACTTGGCTCTCTGTAATCCATCTCACTTAGGATGGATGTCACAGCTCATCCCCCTCCATACCTCAGGCTCTCGTTTTAAAGCATCCAGGGGTTGTGTGCTTCAGCTGACACTTCTAAGTTTCACAGCTCTGACACCTGTCATTTTTAATGTGTCTCAGGTGGAGGAAAATTACCCTCAAGATGTGTTTGCTTACACTTGATGTATTTAATTGTTTTTTGATGCTACCCTGAGCTCCAGCTACAGAATGTAAAAGACTTTTAAAATGACTGATATTTGAATAAGAGGCTGAATGTTTAGTGGCACATCCCTGCGTTGCTGATCATGGTTCGCCAGGTGCTTCATGTTGCAGGTGCATCTGAGAAACACATTTAAATCAAATGTTTCCCTGGCAACAGCTGAATGTTATATTTATTGCATGTAGTTTGATGCAGCAGTGTTTCATCATGAGATGACCTGACCTACGAACCTCAGATGTGTTTGGCAGCTTCTACACAACCTTCTTCTCAGTTTGTCGGAGTTTGTGATCGCAAACTTTCTCTTCAAATGCTCGTTATTGCTCCTCCGTCGCCTTCAGCAGCAGGCATTAAAGTTTTTGCCCGTTTGCGTGTTCATTTCTCTGTACTGTTAGCAAAACATCTCATAAATCTCTGAAAGTAATCACTGAATGAACTGGATCTACCTCTGGAGATGTCCGCCACAGCAAAGTGATCTAAGCAAACACAAAAACAGCTAAAACTCAGTCAGTTCTGCATATACTGAGCTAAAAATTGGTGTGGTAGTAGCTAAAACTTACCCACAACTTATACTCTGAGCACAATCTGATCACACAAGATTTGTTTGTAAAACTCTGCCTGTCTGTGAAAAAAATATTTTTTGAGCCACCGGATGGATTTCTATGAAATCCTCAGAAATGAATGAATGGATGCACATCTACAACTGTTTCATTTTTGGAGCTAGTCCATATCAATATGGCCAATAGCCAGTTGACCTTAGAAAACAGAAATATGGCTGTAGTTCTGTCAGATTTACATATATTGAGCTAAATTTGGTGTGGTAGTAGCTGACAGTAATTCATAACATAAACAGATCACACTAAATACTGCATGAGACTGCATAATGTTGTTTTTTAGGTTATTTTCCAGCATAAGATGTTTACCCAGAACTCTAGTATGAAAGGCAGTGGGCAATATGGGTTCCCCCAACTCGGTGCTGTACTTGGAGAACATGCAAGAAACACAAAAGTTTCAGTGTGAAGTGGGATTTTTGTTTGCTTTTCTCTGCAGCCTCAGGTAAAACAGCCGTGGCATCTCAGGGATTTTGTTTAGTTTAAAGACAAGGCAATGATTTTGGAGGTCTGGGAGCAATTTCTCCGCTTCATTTCTCCTCACACCCTCTGAGCCACTTCGTGATTAATTTACCATGAAAAGAGGAAAGAAAAGAAGAGTGAAACTCTTCACTCATGCCTGATCAATACCCTCTTAATTTGAAGCCTTGATGTTGAGATCCGACTCTTGTGTCACTCACAAACTGCTTTTTATCCCCTCCTCCTCCTCCTCCAAGTTTTCCTCCTGTTTGGTGCTGCAGGTTGTGGGAGGAGAACCAGAGAAAACACAGCATTAACAAGTGAAATTAAAAAGCCATTCACTCTCTTCAGTCATCCTCCGTTTGGAGCTCGGCCAAAGAAGAAGCAGCTGTTGGTCTGGCAGAGGAAGAGAGGCACGCAGACTGAGGAAATAAAATAAGAACAACAAATAAAAAGGATTACCGTCTTTTTATTGTTAATAAAAAGGCATTTATCAAAAGAAACTTTTTTTTTAAATCTCCAAACCACTGCATGTAGCTTATGTAATCGAGTGGTTTTTGATGCTTTATTTATTTTGTTTTATATTTGTTTTTTTGTTTTTGCTCTTTGCTTTTAAATACTCCTGCACTTTATATTTTCACAGGTACCTTACAGTAAATAAATTAAAGGCATCCATATCGCCTGCTACCTTTTAAGCCAGATTATCACACTAAGATCATCCTATGTTGTAGCTGTTTTTGTCAAATGTTGAAATCTACGTTTCTACATTTTAAATATTGTACAGTCTTATGCAGTGCTTTGATATCTCACATAATCTGCTATCCCTTACAGCAATGATTCCCAAAGTTGGGGTCGGGACCCCGATGTGGGTCACCCAACACCAGGTAGGGGTCCTTAGATCATCTCCAGATATCAACCTACGATTAAAAATTTAGTTTTTATGATATATTTGCGCCATAATTGTTACAGAGAATTTAAATACAAGTCATAAATTGATTTTAAAAATAGCATAATGGATGTTAGGACTGTTTGTTTTGTCATTATGCTCTTATTTAATAGGCTCATTACCATTTTTGGATATTTAAACAGCCAACAGATGGGGTCACACACCTTTGTCACTGTTAATTTATGGGTCGAAAGCTGAAAAGTTTGGGAACCACTGCCTTAGAGTACGTCTTGTGGCTCTCAGCTACTACAACACAAACATTTAGCTTAATATCTATAAAAATATTATCTTTTAGTCGGCTGATGACAGTTAGCTGTGATGGCCATCTTGAACCAGTCACTACTTTCCGAGAGTTCATCAAAATCCATCCAGTGGTTTATGAGATATTTGCTAACAGGCGAACAAAGTTGACTCCAACAGTTAATGCAGAGGTTTTCAGAAAAAGTGTTGCTCCAGACTTTGTCTTGAGGGTGATGCTCAGCAACTACCATACTAGATTTTATCTCATCGTCTGTGAAACTGCAAACACAAAAATGGCTACAACTTATCCAAATATCAAATTAGAAATATTTATGCATTTTTAACTTTTTTACTTTGTGGTTGTTTCACTTTATTTCTCCTTCTAGATGAAACGTTGTGAGCGTTTTCTAATCGACGTGTTTAATTCACTCCTACATTTGAATCATCACTGAGAAGAGGAAACACTGGATTACTATTTGTTCAGAGTAAAAACATCCGGGTCAGTTTGTTTCATATGTTTATAAAAAAAAAAAATGATGCAACTCACCCACAGAGTCTGTGAACCACATGAGAGCTGTTTCATGACATGGGAGGGACATTCCAGTGATGCTCAATCAATAGGATTTATTGATGTGACAAACAACAAAAGCAGCTGGAGGAATTCACAAACACAAAACTATTCAAATCCTGAAAAGTTGATTGGACAACGATCAGACAAGCCAAACCTGGGAACATGCTTGAAAGCTTTCCACGAGTTTCTAAAAGAGAGAGGAATTATTCACATGGATGAACTGATTTCAACCCCATCATGGAGCCTTTCACTTGGTGGAGACAAAACTAAAAGCAGAATGACTCATAAACACTCTGAAAGACTGCAGCAGCGAAGAGCAACGAAAGCACCAAAAAAAGGAGAAACCATTTTTACGGCAATCCCCGTAGGTTCCAAATGTCAGGGATCAGAAAGACTGTTGACATGTTATTGAACTCTTTTTTTTTTTAATATATATTTTATGATTTTCTTTCTCATATTTCCATGTCATATTTAAGTCCCCTCAAAAACTTTGGCAATAACTGTTGAAGTCAACCCTCGCAAAGTATCTCATGAACCACTGGATGGATTTTGCTGAAACTCTCTGAAAGTTCAACACCTGCAGCTTATTGTCTTTCGGAGTCAACTTGATTTAAGATTGCTGCCCTTCCCTTCCTAATACCAAAATGGCCTCTCTGCCATGTTGAGTCCAAAAAAATTCACCAACAGGAGGAGAAAGTACTTCATAGAAGCCACCGCTGACAAAAGCAGAAGCCAAAGTTTTAGACGTCAAATAGTCTGAAAGTCCTCATGCTGCTGGGATCCAGTTAGGGACACAAAATTATCAGCTTTTAAATCAAGGATCACCAACAAAATTTGCTCAGAGGCCAGAGATGTTTTGATCAGACTCTGCAGGAGGCCGGGCTTTAATGCAGAAACTCAATAAATTAATCAGTTAATTAGTAATAATAATAATAATAATAATAATAATAATAATAATAATAATAATGTTTGCAAAGATCCAGCCTGATGTTAAGAAGTTTATATCTGAGAAATGTTGTCATTTCTTCCATTGATCAGTCAAGTATTTCAGCATTTGCTATCAATCAGCTCAAATTATATTTTATTTGATGCACAGAAGCAGAGAAGTGGTGAGTTGTTTTGTTCAATAGACTTTTGAAAACTGCATTTTTTAAATTATATGTTTTGACACTTTTACTTATTTAAACTCATTTTATCTTGTCAAACACAGATGGTATTTACAATCCTCTTATCGTCATGTTAACTAAATTAATTTTTAAATGAAAAGTTTTGATTATTTTGTTTGAGTCACTTGTGCAGGAATCTTAAAAGAAGAGAAAGAAAATATGAGAAAATTTGAAAAGAAATCAAGAGTTAAAAAATATTATGAATTAGGAACATTTGAAACAAATTAATTAAAAAATGTTGGCAGAGTTATGAGTTTATGTTTGACATCATTGATGCACAAATTCAAACAGCAGAATCAGCATTACTGAAGCACAGAATTACATTTTTTCTTCATCTAATTACCTTTTAATGAAGAACTAGAACCTAAATAACCTCAGCTGAGATGGGTCGAGGTTCTGCATCAGATTGTGTACCGTTTATTATAAATAAGCTGTTCGACTGATAAAGGCTCAGGAGGATCTACTTTAACCCTCACAGTAAACTGGTAAATTAAAACATTCCAAATTTGATTAAATTGGATTTTATTATTATTATTTCTGAAGTTTTGGGATGAATTTCAAATATGTAAACTGGGGCTGCACAATGTATCAAAACATGTCATTTTGATATCATCCATCCATTTTCTGTACCTGTTTCTCCTCTCCAGGTCGCGGGGAGCTGGTGCCTATCTTCGGCCATCACTGTTCGAGAGTCGGGGGACACCTGGACAGGTCTCCAGTCCATCACGGAGACACACACAAGACAAACAACCATTCACTTTCATCTAGGAACAATTTTAGAGTCACCAATTAACTCAGGGGTGTCAAACTCCAGGCCTCGGGGCTCCGCTGTCCTGGAAGTTTTAGGTTTTTCTGCTCCAACACACCTGATTCAAATGGTTTAATCACCTCGTTGCCAAATCATCAAGTTCTCCAGGAGCACGGCAACAAGTCATCCATTTAAACCAAGTGTTTTAAAGCAAGAACACGTCTAAAACATGCAGGAGAGCGGCCCCAGAGGAAGAGAGTTTGAATTAACCTAACATGCATGTTTCTGGTCTATGGAAGGAAACTGAAGTAAACCCACATGAGCAAAGGGAGAACATGCAAACTCCATCCAGAGAGGCCCCAGGTCAGGAAGCGAACCTGCAACCTTCTCGCTTCGAGGCAACAGCTCTAACCACCGTTTCAGTATCAGTGAGAGCAATATCAATATCACAGAGGGCTGTTTGGATTGCAGTAAATCAGAGGCTTTTATATTTCACCTACAGTGCATTCATCTCCTGCATGTTAATAATATATCTGGTCAATCAAAAAGACTAACTGGCCTTGATGTCTACAAGGGTTGTGCCTCTCTGGTCTGTAGCCGATACATGACGTATCTCGATACAGCGCCAACAGTCTGATTCATTAAAGATACATGGACAGCAAAAACCTATACAATGAGATATGATCCAGCCCTTAATTATGATGCAGTTCAGCCTTTAATCACAATATGATGCGATTTAATCCATGTTTAGTTCAACACATGGTCCTATTGAGCTGCCATTTGATGACTGCAGCTTTTTATGCTTTGAAATGGTCACAGTTTTATTCATTTGCACCTGCTGCATCTTATACCAAGACAAATAAGAGTCGGTGGTGTTGCTGTTGCATAACTGTGGAATGCTGAGAGCTCTTGGCTGAAATTGCCTCCGCTGTGTCATCGTGCAGCATGTGGCATCGCTCCTTCCACTCGTTGTCTCTCCTGTCGAGTCAATTTGACGATCTCTGCAGCCAGTGGGGTCAACTGACAAACCCTTCACAGCTGCACCAACACACCCAGAGAGGAGCCATTTCACTCCACTCTAACATAGATTTTCAGTCAGAATGATTTTTATGGCCACCAAAAAAAAAAATCCCAGTGTGTCACCTCACTTTAGAGAGGGGATCAAATTCCCTAATCTTTGTTCAAATCAAAGGCTGCTCACTTCAAAGTGCCCAGATCAGCAGAGATACACAAAAAGTGCCAACACCAAGAAAGACAAGAAGAAGAAGAAGAAGAAGAAGAAGAAAAAGCTCCCACTTCTCTGTCCAAACTCATTTTAACTCCAGTCTTTCTTCTCTTTCCTCGTCGCCTTTCCACTCAGGCTGTGGCGTTGTGCTTCAGTTTGAGTGTGTGTGTGCGTGCTGTGATGGACAAAAAAAAACTGGGAAGGCCTAGAGGAGGGGTGATGTGTGCAGGCAGGTTGGTGGTAGGGGTGCGGGGGGCGGGTGGTGCAGTTATCTCCTCTGACCAGATGAGAACATGTTTTCGCCTGCAGGATGCTGCTCCTTCTCACGCCAAGGACAGCAGCCATGTGGCGGGGAGGATTATCGCCACACTGTTTTCAGTCCGGCTCTTTGGTTGTGTGGTTCTGTTGGCCATTTTTCAGGTATGTAATTAGCATCCTTAAGTGGCCTAATTAGGGCTTGCACTGTTTGGACAGATTTCAGTAGCTACTCCCTTTTATGTACAAATGCTAAATCAATATAGGAGCTGAGACTCTGGAGAAACAGAAAAATTGCCATCAGTAACGTTATTTTCTGTCCTGCAGACACTGTAGGGCTTTTACCACTCGTTTATTATCACCTGCCTCTGAAGGCAAAAGGTGATAATGTTTTTGTGTTTGTGTCTTTCTTTGTCTATGGTGTTAGCAAAATATCTCATGAACCAGTGGACAGAGTTTAATGAAACTCTCAGAAAGTAATTATTGTACTCAGCTGATTTTATAGTTATTGAGCTAAAACTAGGTGCAACTGTTGGAATGAACTCTGTTAGCAAAATATCTCTTGAACCACCAATTTAATTTGAATGAAAGCTGAACCCAACTGAATTCAAAATGGCCACTGACCTTAGAAAGCACAAAGCACAAAGTTTGTCAACATGTGCATGAAAGGCAGCGGGTGATATGCATTCCTTCAGGGAATGCTAAGCCTGTAATTATTTTTAGTTTCTGTCCAGCAGAGACAATCGTTTTGCAGCATTGTGGGGCTCTTGCCATTCATTTATTTCTTAAAAGCAAAAGGTAACAGGTTCACTTCCCAAGGTGCACACTCCTACACCTGCATGATGATAATTTCTTTGCTCTAAACAACATAAGGTACCATTATCTCTCCTAACCAGGGATGGGATTAAACATGTACTTATTTTCATGAATTTCCACCTAGAAATAATAATAATAATAAGGACACACAAATGAGGAAGAAATAGAGACAAAAGGTGAGTTTTAGTAATTTATGGAAAGCTACAGCTGCTTTCACATTCATGGCTTTGGTGCCTAATCACCAAACATTAGGCGTACACACATGGACACACACACACACACACCTTTGGAGGCTGAGGAAGGCAGAAACAGGTAGGGGAAGTAATAACACCCCTCTGGGAAATAAAGATAGGCTAAGGGTGCAGAAGAAGGGAGATGAGGCTTCAGTGAAGACAGGCAGCAGAGCAACAACTCAATCCCAGTGCTGTTTACTCTTGCTCGTTTCCAGGGCAATGAAGGAGGCGCTGCCTTCATGTGGGGGGGGGTACCACTTAGAGGGGAAATTTTTTAGGCTTTGAGGATATGTAAGGAAGGATAATGGCCCATTACTGGGAGTCGATTTCCCAGTATGTATTTAAACATTAATGTGTGCTTGTGTTTCAAAATTTGTAGCCTAAAACGAGACAAAATGCTTTTTACAATTAAAGGCCGAGCATTTCAACACCACCTAGCATTTCAACATCAAATTTTAGCTCCGTATCTGTAAAACTGGCTGCATTAAAGCTCTGTTTGTGTCGACTAAGGTCCATTCGCTTGAAATGGGTGGATTCTAAAAGTTAATCAGTTGTAAGGGTATACCCAGGGATTACTTTCTGAGGGAGTCATTAAAATTCATGAGATATTTTGCTAACAGGACAGAGAAACACACACACACATAAACATTATTGACTTGGGCAGCTTGTGTCAGGTTTCACCCACCAGATAACACATTAAGGAGCTGTTTGTGAGTATATTCCTAGTCTGCTCGGAATACATTTAAAATCGAAGCCCATGATTGTGGCTTTGTGCGTGTGTGTTTTCACCCAGTGGTTTACTGGCGAGTGATTTGCAGTCAGGATATGCAGAGATGAGCTCCATTGTTGGCATAAATTGCTTGGCCCTATGCATGCTGCCTCTCCACCGGGCATCCCACCCCCTCATACAGATCGATCTAATCCGCTGCCATAATGAGTTTCTCTGTCTGAGTGCGAGGAGAGGGCTGGACTATGAAGTGAAGAGGAGAATAAGCAGGAGAGGGTGAACGAATCAGTGATACCAGTTGTGTTGCTGTTAATGGAAGACAGACTTCGTAACAAAGAGGTAACCAAGGTATTTACGGAGGCACGGAGCTGTGATCTGACAACAGAATGCCTTCATGAGGTGATGTTCTTTTATGAACTGGACTAGGCTGCCTTTATATTTGCTGAAATTTGTGACATATTATGTGAAATGGGCCACTTTCTTTTGGTCTTATCTCTAAACAAGTCATAAAATGTATTAAACACAAACACAGAGGTTAGACAATGACAAAATAATTACAAAACAACACAATGTAATATGACATGGCATGATTTGAAATGATATATCATATGATATGACATGACATAAAGTCAGGCCCGTTGCTTTTTCAACATGTCTGTAAGAGAAACTTAATTTGTGGATGTTCTGTTGTTTCACACAGCATGAGCAGCCTCCAAAGAGCCCGACTCGCTCAGCTGGAAACAGCTACAGACAGCGAGTTAACAATAAAAAGGCACTGTTGCTTGGCCCTTACGGAGAGCACGGAGGAGATGAAGAACAACACAGAGAGGCTGAGTCAGAACAGAGAGGAGCGTCTGTAGTTCACCGACAGACTGTCCATCAGCTCCCGGAGACCTGCAGCGCTCTGCACATCAAGGTGGGAAACAGGGAGGTTTCTGCCAGCATAAAAACGCTTCCAAGGAGCAGGAATTTACTCCAAGATTCTGTGAGGAATGTCACCACCTCGCCTTCATGACTGTTGCTGCCCATGTCATAAATCTTCCACAAATTTATGGTTTACAAGCAAGACAGAACTGAGATTTAGGTTTAATGACATCCTGAACTCCTGAATGGTTGCAATGATAAATATTTTCATCTTTTTTCCAATGGAAATAAGACTTTGGAGTAATAAATATGTCTCTTGTCTTTCAATCAGTCCATTCCTCACAGTCTCATTTATTATCACCCACCACAGAAGGCAAAAAAGCAATGTTTTGCCCAAGCCTGTGAGTATTTGCTTTTTGTTACTTTTTTTAAGTTTAGCATTTCAGCTATCGATGATAAAACTTAAGTTTGTGCCTTTCAGTTTATACATTTGTCGTCTTGGCCCACTAATTAACAGTGTTCTTGCATAAGTAGAACATTTTGTTGAGGATTTGCAGGATGGAGCGTTGTTAATTTGACCATCATGTGCTTCTGAGGCAACATCCTGGCGGAGACAACATCCATATGAGGCCTCTTCACTAATCTCTATTATCATTTGTATTCAGCAACATCAAAGGCTGAGTTTAAATTTGGCCTGTAGAAGCACCAAATGACAATGTCAAGGGTCGCTGAGGAGCTGCACATTTACAAAGAAATGGTCCTTGATATCAATGTACAAAAATCTAAGCATTTTGGGATTGTGCGGCCATGTTTCTGTGCCTTAGAGGGTGTCAGAGCATGTGTTTGACGCGTAGATGTTGATTTTTTTTTGTCAGCTCCTTATGTCTGTCTGCATTATTATTTTTGCAGTAAGATCTTTTCAAGAGAACAAATCTGAAACAACAGGCAGTGAAAATGTGACTTTGGCTCTTTCTGGCTTTAAGAACCTCCTTAAACTTTATTACTCTGGAAACTTTGGAGTCTCAGAACTTTTCAGACTTCTCAACACTTCACTCTGTATGGAAACTAAATCAATAGAGTCGCTCAATATACATTATCTGAGGCAGCGTCTGAAATAATTCCTTGCAGCCCTTAGTAACAAGACAACATGCAGAAGAGATGCAGAACTGTGGTAGACTGAGATCCACTGAAGTTGAGTTCGTTTTAAGAAAAAAAAAACAAAAACAGGTAAAATGTGTCCATGAAGGTTTATTGAGTTATTAGGTGAAAGTAAATTTCTTTTGATAAAACATTTTTAAATCCTGGATTATTAAAAAAATTACAAGAAGGGTTTCAAAACATTTCAATGTACTTCCAAACATCATTATTAGTTGTAATGAGTACAAACAGGAAGTATCTCTAGCATTTAACAGACAGGAAGAGAAGTCACATGATCCCATGATGTAAGATGAAGATGGTGTCCCAGCAGCTTCGGTTATTCTCCCTCACCTCTGAGGTGGAGCATGTTGGTTTATTAAAATCACAAGTTCTGTCTTCAGTCTTCTCTTCTCTTTAATGAGGATTGTTCCAGTTTCACGTTGACAGTCTCTTTGACGCCTCTTTCGAACCACCCATCCTGTCCAGAATGTAAACATTTTGAGCCTTTTATTTGTTTTAGACGGGATTAGTCTAATAAACCCGTTACAGAGGAGTTGTCTTGCCTGTGTTGTGACATGGACCTAATGAGCAGCTTTTTGGTTTTCACTCCTTCTATCTGACCCAGTACCTCAGCTTACTGTTTTTGTGTTTTCTATTTGGTCCTTTTGGTGGACCAGATGCTGTCTCGGTGTGTTTTTAGGATTAAATTAGGGTCTCATACTGACCTTTGCCTATTTTTGAGCAATTTGAACATCAATATTGCCCACAACCAAAGGCAAAGAAGGAGCAATAATGTTTTCGCTCCTGATTTTTGTTTGTCTTCATTGTTAGCAAAATATTTCACGAACCACTGGACAGATTTTGATGAAACTTTCAGAAAGAAATCAATGGATGTTCATCTACATCTCATGAAATTTTGGAGTCAGTCCAATTCAAAATGTTTGCCACAGCAAACCAATCTCGGCAAACAGAAAAAAGGACTATAACTCAATAATTTTACAAATATTTAGCTAGAAATGACTGTGGTAAAGCTGAGGCTGAGTGGTAACTAATTGTATGACGTCTGTGTTTAAAACTTTGCCAGTGGATATTTCTGTAACAGATACACAAACACACGCACACACAGACTCGAACAAAACCATCTCTTTTGGCGGCAGGCGATAAAGATTTCCTGTTGAGCTGAATCTTGTAGTTGGGAGCTGCACTGACAGGTTCATTCATATCGGACAGTCAGTCAGCTCAGATCATTGGACGTGACAGAAACCTATCGATAAAACAGCAGATGATAAAAAAAATGTATGCTAACTGGAAACCAATTTGATTTGTTTGATTGCATTTTAAAGACACAAAAGTCCAATTATTTTAAACACGACTTAGATGTTGATCTGTATTTCCACAACAGCCTAATAAGCCCATCAGAACATTTGCTGATTAAACTGCGGTTGCATTGACATCTGCTGTCTTCATTAAAATGGCCGACACACAGCAGAAGATCGATAGAATTGTTTCAGACTTACTAAATTATCTTCAATGCTGCATTGCGTGACACCAAAATACCAAACTTATTTCTTAAAGTTTTGCATTTTCTCCTCCACTTTTTGGTTCATTTGAAAAGTTCAGCAGGAATTAAAGGTCTAATATTACCTTGAAAAGCAGATATTTTTAACTATTTGAAAGAAACAGAAACCAATTACAGGTCTAGCATTCCTTGAAGGAATGCATATCACCCGCCACCTTTCATGCCAGAGTTTTAGACTGAGATCATCTTATGTTGAGAAGTTAGAGCTGCTGTGTTTTGCTCAAACCTTGAAAATGACATTATGCACAATCCGGTGCAATACTGCAATATTTCACTTGATCTGTTAGAGTTTGAAGTATGTGTTGTGAATGACTGTCAGCTACTACCACCCCACATTTAAGCTGAATGTGTGTAAAATTCACTGAGGTGTAGTCATTTCTTATAGGCTAAGGCCAATTATCTGTGGTAGCCATCTTGAACTGGGTTGATTCCTACAGTTAATCAGCTGTAAATGCACATCTACTGCTTATTTTCTGAGAGTTTCATTAAAATATGTCCACTCATGGACATATTTATTTATATTTTGCAAACAGACAAACAAGCACACACAAGGAAACACATTATCGACTTCACCTTCGTGCAACAATAACATCCTAACTGCCTGAGACTGTGAGTGTATCCTTACATCTAATTGTATTTTTGTGCTGCTTTCTTGCAGTCACCCTCTTTGTTTTTGACAGTCATCAATCAAATTGCTGCTTAACTCGTTTCTTTTGTCCAGCAGCTCAAAGCCCAGCATTCTGCAGGCGCAGAATTGTCTCTTTGCCTGAAAAAGGACACAAGATTGTTCCTGAAGAAAAATCATCAGCCTGAGGAAAACTGCAGGAGAAAAAAAATAGGATAAATATCATGTAGAGAGGAGTGTGGAGGGAGGATTTTTAATGACTGTCACTGGGTGGACAAGAGGCTGAGGAAGACTCTGGTTTAAATGGATTGTCTGAGCTGCTGAGCAGCCTTTGGCAAAAGATTATATTTTAAAGAGGAAACTGTGGTGGAGTTTGCCTCACAGCCATGCATCAGATCAAGGACATTCTTAGCTTGTACACTATTAATATAGTCTGGGGATTAAAATTTCTTTAAAGTAGGATTTCGATTTGTTCAACGTTTGGGTGCCTCTTCACTTGGACAAGCAGGTTAATCTGCTGCAGCTGGAGCACAGAAGCAAAACCTTTCTGGAAAAGCTGGATTGTCATTCTGAAAAGTGTTGTAAAATACAACCTCGGTTCCAAAAAAGTTGGAACATTGTGCAAAATGTAAATAAAAAAAGAATGCAATAATTTGCAAATCTTATAAACCCATATTCACGTTAATGTAGTGAACATATCAAATGTTTGAAGTCAGAAATTGTACCATTTTGGAGGTGGGGAATAGTAGAGCAGTAATGTTGAATTTTATGGCAGCAACACATCTCCACAAAGATAAAACAGGAGCAACAAAAAGTTGCAAAAAAATAGTACAAATAAGAAACAGCAGGGAGAGAAGTTTGTAGCTAATTAGGTTAATTGGCAACAAGAGAATAAGAAGACTGGGTAAAAAATTACTGCATCCATTACATTCATGACAACAACATGGCTTCGTAGTAGAAGAGTCCTGGTTCTGAACTGGCCTGGCAGAAGTCCAGACCTCTCACCATTTTAAAACATTTGACATAACAAAGAAAATCAGCAAAGAAGACCCAGGACTGTTAAAAAGATAGAATCCTACATCAGACAGGAACGGGCCAAGAACCAAAACCTCCAGCAGCTGCTCTCCTCAGTTCCTAGACATTTACAGAAAAAGAGTAAACATGGCCCAGTCTTGTCTGTTTTCAAATGCCTTGCTGCCATAAAATTCAAAATTACAGTTTTGTTTTTCCTATAAATGGTACATTTTCCTAGTTTCAGAAGTTGGGATGTTTACTGCGTTCCATTGTGAATAAAATAGAGATTGATTAGAATTGCAAATCATTGCACCGGGTTATTTATATTTCACACATCGTCCCAACTTTTTGGATTTAGGGTTGTAGTTTAAGTTTTCTGTAAGACAAGTTGGTGTGTCTGTGTGGATATAAACGCCCTCGGTGTCCCCAGGTGGTTAAACTGAAGAACCCGAGGCCTTGCTTTGGCCTGAGGCTTGTTGTCTGGGTGAGTTGACCCGAGGTGTGTGTGTTTATCATCATATCTGCTCTTTCCCTCTCTCTCTCTGCTCCTGACATCCCTTCAGATTTAAAGCACACCTTTATGAATTTTAATGTTCACTCCTCATCCTGACCCACTGGCTAGACTGGAAATCTGTAAGAATAAAAAAACGCTGACATACCTTTTCAGCAACTGAATGCTGTTCCATCAACACAAAGACATGAGAGCATGTGTTGGAAGTGTTCTCTAAAAGCAAAGAGTGAGCTGAATTATTGAATGGATGCTGAAAGTGAGAGTGGAGAATGAGGGAGTCAGAACTCAAGGAAAATTGAGATCATATGTGCAGAAAAGTTTGCTGGTTACATCAGATAGATGGTAAATCTTTTTAAGATATGTCAGCTGGTTCTTATCATTTCCATATGTTTGTCCAACCTGCTTTCAAAGTAAGGTCATATAGGAACATAAAACAACCTAATGTATTTATACTGGACATGAATTGCACCAAATGTAATGTTCAAGATAACATATTTCATTCGGAGGTTTCTGCACTATGAGCCAGGCTATTTACCCAGAAGTACATAAAAGGTCATTTTTTTCTTACATAAAAGGTATTTCTAACATGCAGCAGATGTTGTTGTCTGCAGTAAAGACAGATGCACAAATGGAAAGATGAAACCACATTAAATCAAGGTTATTTTTTTTAGGCTTTAGGATTTAGGGGGGCACAGCAGAGCAGTGGTTAGAGCTGCTCCCTCACAATAAGGAGGTTACAGGTTTAAAACATGCATGTTTTCTCCTCTCATGGATCAAAAACATGCATGTTAAGGAGGCTTTTGTGAGGAAATCTTCAGACTGTCTTGTGACTTTTGCAGAATTCTCAGTTTCCTCACTTGAACTACAGAAGTGCGAAGCCCTGTCATTTTAGTTTTGAACATGTTCAAAAAAATTATGTGATATCCTTTCTTTTAAAATAAAGTCATTGTGAGTGTCTCCAACCTGTCTCAAGACTACTAGAGCTGTATTTTGACACCTGCAGCTCTCCTCCAAATGTCCCAAATGTCTAAAGCTCACACTGATTATAAATAATAATTATTAAAACACCAGTCCAAATTTGCCTATCTTCATTTCAAAAGTGTACTCCAGTAGATTAAATAGCAAATGTTGGGATGGCTGCCAAGGTGGGCAACAAAGTCATTTGCACAGCCAAGACTGCAGTTTTGCAAGCACACAAAAGACGCTGTGATTTTGAAAGACTGGCTGCTGAAAACATGACCTCACTTGATAGATGCATCGTTTATTATATGTCAAATGTTCAGCTCATAGGAATCCCCTCATTGGTCATTGGTCCTAAAATCCTATTTTCTGTCGGAAAACTTTGCCATATTTGGTATTTTTCATAAATTAGCTAAAAGAAAAGGGAAACAAATGATGTCTTTGTGACAAGCTGCTGGTAACAAAGTGACTAAAGAGCCAATTTAAAATTGTTTCTTTGCTAAGTTGTTTGTTTTGCTGTGACACAAAACTGGTTCATCCTTTGAGTTTAGGAGCCTTTTTATGACTTTTTTAGGTCAGAGTTAAGTGGCTAAAGAAGCATAGCTCCTAAAATGGTTAAGTAATGGACTGAAAATGAGTGTAAAAGCAGCCAAAGTCCACAAAAAAACTTTAAAAGACCTTTAGAAAGCCTGAAGAACTGCTGATAGAGATAACTTTGAAAGATTATATGAAAGTCTGACTCCTTGGAAGCAAATATAAAGAAATATGAGAGATGTCTCAAGACTTTTGCCCAGTATGGATGAAGCATGTGGTTGTTTAAAGAACGATGCATTTGCATGTCATGTTTGTGCTTGTCTGTCTGAGTTTGCGTAGTTTTAATTTAACAGCTGGGAGTAAATAATCAGCCTGCCTGTACAGACAGTCGGACTCATTATACCTATCCCAGCATGCATTGTGTTGTTATCCATACCACCTCTTGCCTCCATCCCCCCATCCTTCCTCTTTCACACATAAGCCACTCATACACACAAATACACACAGGAAATCTGCATTTAGCACCATGATGTTAGTGAAAATCAGTAGTGTGTCACAAATCAGTCTACTTTGTCTCATCAAGAAGCAGGACTGAAGCTGTGGGAAGTCGGAGCCAGCACCTCCCTGCCTCCTGACTGATGCCTTTTTGACTTTGAAGACTGCATTTCCTCACCTTGTGCATCTGTTTCCAGGCAAAGTTTAATCCCAGATCAACAGCCATGAGGCAGAGTACAGGGGCTGAATACTGACAGGTAAATTTTGCACTGAAGTTGCAGTTTTTTTTCTGTGCAACATCAACCACGTGGTGCAAATGTTTCTCTGTATATGTGAAGGTGAGTAAGTTGAAAGCATAAGGCACATATGTCTGGATTTTCGTCTGAAAGCATGTAATTTTTGCATGTTTGTGTGTGTGCAACTGTGCGTCTGAATGCTTCATGAATGATTCCCCAGGCAGGTCAGGAAATAATGAGATCCCTGGGGCTGAACGCAGGCTGCCTGTAAAATAACAGATGTGACTGGACTCGCTTAGTCTCCCCTCTGCTGGAAGGAGGATGACTGACGGGGGAGGAGGGATCCAGCATGGGGCAGGACACACGTGAGCAACGGGGGGAGGGGAGAGGAGACACGGTCACCTGGGCTGACATTTGATCCCACAGTTTGATGATCTTCAAACACCCCTCTGACTGCTGAGACATCCCAAATGTCAACGGCATATCACTCTGGAATATGTGATGATGTAAATCAGACCTTATACTTTTATTTCCATTCAAAAACAAGCAGAAAAATCTGACATTTAAAGGACATTTAGTGACTTTTAGACTATAATTACATCAGATGACCAGTTATTAATGGATATTAAATGCAGAACACTTGTAAATTGTGCAAATGGCAGAAACAAATTGGATTCATTGTGCTAACAGAGAATCCTTTCATATTGTTTGACATTTTGCTCCTTCGAAGCACAACTCTGAAGCCCAATTCTGTGTGTAGTTTCTCATCTTTTTCTTCCTTAAGTCCTGAGAGAGAGAAACAGGCAGTGAAAATGGCAGCAGTCTTCTGTCAAATGTTCTTGCAAAGTGCCAGAGAGATTATAATAGAGGTTCTGTGTGAGGAAAAGAGCAAATGGGCATAAACACACACACATGCAGACATCCCTCCGCTCCCGGGCAGACAGCCACAGATCCTACCGCAGCCTCTCGGTCAATAAGTCGTTTGTTGTGCTTCCTGCAACAGGAACCTGCTGCAGAAACCTGGCTGTATAGGCCAGAGCAAAGCACAACCATGTGCTGCTTCTTTGTTGGTTCTATTTGAATAGAAAAAAAAAATGTTCGAAAGACTTTAAAAATACATTCTGAGTCAAGATGCTGCCAAAATAAGTAAAGGCCTAGCAGTCCTTGAAGGATTGCATGTCACCCGCCGCCTTTTGTGCCTGAGTTTTACACTAAGATCATTTTATGTTGAGAAAAGACGGACCTGTTTCTGTTTTGGTCAAACCTTCAAAATAAGGTTTAAATATGCAATATATCAAGTGATCTGGTATGATTTGTTAGCGCTTGGCATATGTGTTGTGAGTGACTGTCAGTTACAACCACGCCAAATCTTTGCTCAGTATCTGTAAAATTAATTGAGATATAAACATCTTGGCTTTTGGATAAGGTTGAGTACTGTCCAGTGGTTTGAGGTATTTTAATAACAGACTCCAAATAGTTATTTATAAAAATTAAAAGAAAGATCTTGTGCAATCTCTTAGCAATATATTATGAATTGGGGATCAGTCTCAGCTACTACCAAACCACAGTTGAAGTCAGTATCTGTAAAATAGTCAGAGTTGTCACCATGTAGATGTACATCCAGTAATTAATTTCTGAAGGTTTCATTAAGATCTGTTCAGTGATTCATGAGATATTTTGCTAAGGGTACAAAAAGACACACAGACAGACAGAAGCAAAAACATTATCGCCCTGTTGCCTGCAGCAGCAAAAGCAAACAGTGTGGTTAAACTTGCTTTTTAGTCCCATATCAGAGAGATTTGTGATTTTCTCCAATTTTATGACATCATTTCTGTGTCTATAAATGTGTTATTTGAGTCATTTTTCCAATTTTCATAGTACCACAAGCAGAAGTCATGCAGAATATGTTTCTCTATTTGAAAAAAAGGAGACATAGTAATCTCTTTAACCCAACTCTGACCCTGGATTATGTTTACATTATACAGCATATTAACAGCGGGCACCAGCCCACAGTGTCACAGTTATGATCTGTTTGTACCCAGTTTGCTGTGCTGTACAGTACTTAATGCCTGCGCTCCGGTTTCTTTACGAGACAACATGTCATTAGTGAGATAATCAAGCTTGTTTCCATTATCGCTGCACATTTTAATGAGGTTTGTACAACCGTAGCACAGCCTCCAGAGATGAGCCATCACAGAACAAGGCCCAATTCTCTCCTGCATTTTCCGGTGTGCAGATAATTCACCTAAATAAAACTGTTTTTATTTGGGAAGTCTGCTTTCTGTCAGGCATGAAAAAACCTGTCAGTCAGTGTGCACAGATTTTTTTTTCCTAACCCATATATCAATAATAGCAACCTTTGACCTGAATCATTTCTGTTTCTGCTCCATTGCCATCCAATCAGCACACACAGGATGGATATTTTCCAGAGGAAATATGCAGCATCTCCCCATCAGAAAAGGCTTTGATGCATGACCTGCTTGACTCAGCTGATAAATGATTTATCAGAAAGCACACGTCTCCAGCCGAGGTGAGGACTATGAAGAGATGCAACTACTAGGAGGACTGAATGCAAGCCGACAAGGCTGGAGCTGCAGATGGTGTCAGAACAGGTGTGATCGTTGCTGGGAATTACACGACGCTTGTGATACTCTGCCTTCACAGTGTGTGATATGTCAACTTTAATTTCAGCTGCATTTCACAAAAGACCCATTAAACTTGAATGATTCTTCAAATCAACAACAGCAGCAAAACCAAACAGGCAACCAGGATTTGTTCTGTGGCTTGGCTACAAATTAAAGAGGTTTCCAAAGTACCAACCCCCCCTTATTAAATACAATTTTATATTCTTGTTTTGATTGTCTTTGAAAATTCAAGTAAAATGTCTAGTCAGAAAGGAAGATTTTAACGCATGAATTACAAGATGGTACAATACATCCGTCCGTTTCCTTGTCTTGTTTATCTGGGAGCTGGTGCCTATCTACAATACAATATAATACAAGATTATAAGGTATATGATTAATATGACAGAATACAAAACAATACGATCCATTACAACAGAATATAACACAATATGATCCAAAACAATACAATGCAATATTGTAAAATACAATGTGATTCCATACAATACAGTTTAATACAATATAATATAATACAATACCATGCAATATGATACAATATAACACAATGCAATACAATTTGATGCCATATGGTATGGTACAATATGATACAACTTGATGCAATATATGCAATAAAATAAAATGCTCTGGTTTAAACAAACCTTATTATTTTATTCTTTACATTTGGCAGGTTGGATCAGAAAGTGATTTCTGCACAAAAAATACAAACAATCTGTTTTACTGAAGGTCAAGCTTGTGTTGGGTTTTTGGTGCACCAATGAGGCGTAAAGTTTCACACACACACACTCACACACACAAAGAAGCAATGAAATTCCAACTCGTTTTGTTCAACACGAGTCCTCAGATGTTCATAAACACACAAACGTAGTTAAAATAAGAACAATGTTTACAGTGCTCATAATGTCTGTGCTCCGTTTTATTTCATTTTTTTCATTTTCTTGCTACTTTAATGATGTTTGTGCTTTTAATTACACCAGTGAACAATGAGTTTTTAATTACAAACACCTAAATGTTCTATAGCCTTCATTTAACACTCATGTGGACAAAGTGACTCTCTGGTGAGAACAAAGCATTACGTTTAATGGTGATGTAATGTTTTGTTCTGCTTTGCGAGCAGGATTTTATTCTTGTCTTCAGGCAATCAGATGTTTTCTTTAGTTACCTGGACTAAGAGGCATAAAAAATGCTAGAAATATGTTTGCGCAGAGTGCTTTTTGTCCCTTTTCTTTCTCTTTTCCACTCACAAGCCACTCTCCTTTTTTCCTGTTTTGCTCGCAATTTCAAACTGTTTTTTTTCTGAGATTTCTTGCTGCTTTGTTTTCGCCGCCATCTGATTAATCATGCACAGATTTGTGAAAGATGCGGATAACAAGTCTGTTACTAGGATCCACATTTTTACAGGCTGTCTTTGTTAGTCTGTTTCGACACCACTTCACTGAGATGAGAAGGCGCAGAGAGGCACAAACATGAGAGTGGTTAAGTAGGGGAAAAAAAACCCACTGCAAGTGTTGTCCAACGCTCTGAATGCAAATCACAGCTGCCAAAAGCTGGAAATCAAGTCATATTAACATTTGGCTCCGACAATATGCTCCTTTGACTTAAAATACAGCAGCTGTTTTGGCTGCATCTTCATCTCAGACGCTTCATTATAATTGGCATTAATTCAGTGTTAGAAAGCTGTGAAAACATCATTTTCAGTTCAAGAGGCTCCAGTCGGAGAGCTTTTCGCCGTCTGTCGAATCGGTTTTGCTTGGCTGAGATTGCTCCGAACCATGAGCCGACAGGGACGGGTTAATAGAAGAGGCAGGGAGAGCAAAACGTGCAGATAAAAAAAGAAAAGAGTTCAGAGGTAAGGAAGGAGAGCAGAGGAGTGTGGGAGGTGTGAGAGGGGTGGAAATGATTGCCCTGAGATCACCTGTGTGTCTGTCGCCAAAGGTCCGGTCGGCCTCCATCAGCTGCTCCTGATGGGACTCTGTAACATCTGAAGGAGGGAGCTGTGGTTTGATGCATCATCATGGCCTCTTTGGGAGAAATGAGTGAAGAAAGAAAAGCAGTTTTATGTTTGACTTCTTCTCTCCAGTGTGTGGAAATCTGCTGCGTGCTGAAAAAAATCCATTATTTCCAGCGTTGTGTTGGATTTCTTCTCTCTATTGTTAGATTAGGAGTGAATGCAGAATCAGCATTCCTGTTTTTATTTATTTTACTAACTACTTCTGTTTCATATACCAAAACGTTCAGCTCATTCAGATGCCGTGACTATTGTTTTTTTGTAAATTTTATGCTTTCCAAAATGTTTAACTTCATTTACAAAAATGTTCCCCAAACAAATACAGAGATTTGTTCAATTCTTAAAGAAAACATTGTTCTCTTTGGAATCTGCTTCAGCATACCTGTACTTTGTTTGGCTTTCAGCTAGCCTTTTGCTGCATTTAGTTTTTATTTAACCTTTTGCTCCTTGTAGCTTTTAGCTAGTGTTTAGCTTCTTTTATCTTTGATAACTCAACTTTCGTTCCTTTTGCAAATCTCAGCAGTCATTCAGCGCTCAGCCTTTTTGCAGACAGAGTCACATCTCCAGTTTTTGTTTGTGGGTTCTTATCCATCAGCTGCTTTCCTTAAATGTTTCATGGGATTCGTTCCTTCTGTCTGACTCCTCCCTGAACTGTTTGGCTGCGGTTTGTGTGCTAGCTGGACGTCTCTCAGGAATCTTTGCTGCTAACTGGGCACCGTTGGCAAGCCTTTGTGTTTATGAGACAGCGGGCATGTGTTTGGTCCCACCTGGCAGGGGGATGATTGAGAGGGAGGGGGCACGTCTGAGGCAGTGTGAATGAGAGGCCTGTTGTGACGCCGCGGGGAGCGGGTGGGCATATTGGAGAGCAGCAGGTGCTCAGCCAGTCTGAGAGTCGGCCTGAGCCCCTCAAAAATGGGAACCTCAAAGGGGGGAAAAAATCCTCTGATTGGCTGACGATCAAAACTGACAAGGGCAGGGACCATGTTGCCCCCTCCCTCCTGCCAAGGGTCCGGTCTGAGTGCACCTGGCTTGGAGTCACATGACCGGAGACGTCTCAGATGGTCTCTGTGTGAGGTGTTTGTGTGTGGCCGCTTTGAAGTCCCTGATTCTGGCTCAGTTTTGGCGGGACCACATTGGGCTACGAAGGTCCGGCGCTGGGAGGGACGGGTCCTGTCAGTCTGCCAGCCACCCTGGAGGGGAGGGGGGGCTGCTTTTCACTGGAAGCTGTTTTGTTTTTGAGCTAATTTCATTATTTTTTTTCCAAACATCTCTCAAAGGGTAGTCATAAAGTGTGCAATTTCTTTGTTAGAAGAAAACAAATAAAACACCCACCAGCTCCATATTAAATAAACTAAGAGGCAGGAGGACAGGCCTCTTTTTGTGCCATTTTTTTATTTACAAGAGCTTTCAAGGAAAACACTAATTAATTTTATTAAAAAGACAATACTGTGAAAAACTTCTTTCCTGTAATTAAACAGAGTGTGTA
Organism: Kryptolebias marmoratus; assembly: GCF_001649575.2. Classification (NCBI taxonomy): domain Eukaryota; kingdom Metazoa; phylum Chordata; class Actinopteri; order Cyprinodontiformes; family Rivulidae; genus Kryptolebias; species Kryptolebias marmoratus. The sequence goes on along the minus strand of NC_051441.1, from coordinate 4,738,786 downwards.
AAGTTACTTCAAACAAGAAACTCAGACATAAATCAAACTGTTTCTTTTATTGCTTGGTTTTGAAACCACTGAATTCAGTGAGCAGTTCAGATTTACAGGTGGGAGACGAGTCACTTTCCAAAAACAAGATTAGAAAAAAGAAAATCCAGCCTCCACATTTTTAATCTTCATTCACCTTCATCTTTAAATGATTCTGCTTTCACTTCACCTCAGCAGGGGCACCTCAGAGCTCCTGCTTTTGCTTTTTACTCGAAATTCTCAACAAAAGTTGCATTTTTCACTTAAGATCAAGAAGAAATTAAGCAATCGTGTTTTGCAAAGACTTTCTTCATTTTTTTATATCCAGTGATGTTGAATCTTACTAAATCCTGTTGTTCTTTAATAATTTTTCAGCCTGATAATGACTGAATTAACCCCGGCTCAGATGATCATTACGTTCCTCTGTGTTTCTGCCTGCGCAGCAGCTTTTAATAACCTGCGCTGTAGGTTCAATGCAACAAGACCGTGTGTTAAAGGAGACTCATTACCGACCGTTTGTTGTGTAACTGCACCTGAGGGAAATGTAGGAATTTGAGAATAAAACCGCCATTCGAGTGCTTTTCAATTACTTTTCAGAGCGCTAATCTGAGCTTGGCGTTATTGTGGACTGTAGGTTCTCCTCGAGGCTTACAGAGAGTTATTTTTGTCTGTAGTCTTGATTGATGGAGGCCTTCTAAATAAAACAAGCTCAAAAGCACAACAAATATTAAGGGCCTAGCATTCCTTGAACTAATGCATATCACCCGCCGCAGAGATTTAAACTATCATTTTATGCTGAATGGTGTTATTTACAATCTCATGCAATAATGTGACCGCTTAAGAGATGTGATAGTGCTCAGAGTATGAGTTGTGAATGACTCTCAGCTACTACCACATCAAATTTTAGCTCAATTTCTGTAAAACTGACTAAGTTATAGCCATCTTCGCTATGGCTAAGGTTAGCTGTGGCAACCATCTTGACTCCAAAGATTCATTGATTACTGTCTGAGATTTTCATTAAAATCAGTTTTTTCTACTTTATAAGTTAATTTGCTAATGCCACAAACAAACACACACGCAGAGACATGGCCAAAAACATTATTGCCTCCTGCTTTCAGCTGTGAAATTGTAATCTTGTTGTATTTTGTCCGAAGCAAGTCAAAGACATTTCCTTGCTTTAATTACATCTTTTATACTGTTATTTTCACACGTGTTAGTGTCACACGTACACTTTTTGAGCACACACAAAAAAGAGAAGATAACATCAACACAGCAGGTTATTTTTTTTTTTCCTGCACATCTTCTTGTGACTTTATCCTCTGACCCTCAGCGATCCCTGACCCAGTGGGCTCGGGATCCTGGAAGATAAAATTACCGTGAGGAAACAGCAACCTCCCACCTCTGCCGCTGATCCTCATCTAAACCTTGAAAAAATAAAAATAAATAACTAAAAAAAACTGCAGCTCTTACCAGTAAGTCGTTCCTTTCAGCCTGAGTAATAAAAGCCTTTAGAGGAAAATGAAGAGAGATAAGAGCAGAAAACCGAACAGCTCTGTCTATTGTTGCAAAATTGTTCATTTTTCTGTAACAGAACAAAAGGGAAATCAATAGGAGATATTGATGTTGAGCTCAAGGCTCACTTGTATTCTTGCTGCTTGGTGGTGTTTCTCACTCTCACTAAATTGGAAAGGAGTGTGTGTACGTGTGTGTGTGTGTGGTGCTGGAGGTGTTGTGTTTTTGCAGGTGAGTGTGTGTTTGCTGTGACGGAGATGTGAGCCCAGTCCACGTCACTCAGAACAGATGCACAGAGACAGAAAAGAGTTTTTGTTTTTGCATCAAAGTGCAAATCAAAGTTTTTTCAGCTTATTGTTTTTTACATTTTTGCTTTTATGATTTGGACTCCAAGTTTGCAATAAAGTCTATCTATCTATCTATCTATCTATCTATCTATCTATCTATCTATCTATCTATCTATCTATCTATCTATCTATCTATCTATCTATCTATCTATCTATCTATCTATCTATCTATCTATCTATCTATCTATCTATCTATCTATCTATCTATCTATCTATCTATTTATTTCAAAATATTTAGCTTCATTTACAACAACTTCCCCATAGAAATACATGGAGATCTTGTTAATTCCTTCAACGCATTGTTCTTTTTCATTGTTCTTCTTTGGCTTCATTTAGCCTATAGCTTCTGACACAAATGAAGGCAATTACATGATCTCCCATCTTTCGTGGAGCATTTGTAGCAGTTTTTATTAGAGCTCTTAGTTTTCGCCTTACATGACCACAGTGAATCTTCGTAACACGACTCTACACACCTGCAACAAGTCTCTTTTTTTAATTTTCTTTTAGCCGTGGCTGTGAGTCAGATCTTTTCTTTCTTCCACCCATATTCACCAAATATAAATACCAGATTTTCACTGTATTTCTATTCAACATCTCTCATTACTTTGTTTCCAGGAAACAGACTTGAGAGAAGATCTCATTACTGGTGTCATCATTCCTGGCTCCCACACATGAGCTGTACTACAGTCAATACTTCATTTTTTTTTTTTCTTTCTCCATGTGATTATTTATGCACAACTGCTGGTAAGGACAAACTGACGTACGATGCAATATACACACACACAAACAGACATGAACAATTAAGTCTGCAAATCTGAAATTAAATCACAAACAGTCTAATTTCCTCAGTAGAAATACCCTGACCACGTCTCTTTTAACCGGCCATTTGAGGGGGGATTGTTTTTGTCTTGGAAAAAAAGAGTAATCAGTGCGCTGAAGATAAAGACTGAATTGGAGCAAAATGAGAGAAAGGCTGAAAGGAAGGGAGACTGATGGAGGAAAACAAAGAGAGCTTTCGTGAAAGCAAGTGCTCTATGTGTGCATCTATAATAATTTATATCCTGCTTAAACGGCCAATCCATTTTTTAATATTCCCCTTTTTCCTTGCAGAGTACTTTCTGTCCCGAGGTGAGAGCGCTCCTTCTTTACCGCGGTTTGCCATCTGGCTCCGACTCGCTGACACTGAGCAGAGCTGAAAGCCATTACTGTAGTGAACTTAGTTCACCCACAAACACATCTGGACCTGAAAACATCCCATTTACTGCTTCCAGGAGGCTTGAAGTAAAGTTTGGCTGAATTCGTAACTGATTTTAAAACTTGTGTTCCTCTTTGTACTCACCTGAACTAAACATCTTGGCACTTTTTTTTTTTTTTTATCCCCCACCATCAATGTTTTGGCTCATGCCTGTGTGTGTGTGTGTGTGTTTGTTTGTCTGTAAAATATCTCATTCACAATAAATACTCTGAGCATGACATCTTCCATTATCACAAGGCTTTGCATGACGTTATTTATAAGGTTTGACCAATTTGACCATTTCTGAACACAAATTATCTCAGTTTAAAATTCTGATACGAAAGACAATAGGCAATATGTGTTCCTTCAAGGAATGCTAGGCCTATTTTTTTAATAAACACTCCATCTTTAATTATCAAAAGCATACAAAGCCAATAAAACATAACAAAATGTTATGAAAACTATAACCGGTCATTTGGAAGACATTTTATCCAGATAAAGCATCTAAAAATGAGAGCTGGTGCAAATGTTTTCAAAATGTACATGATGCAACGTAAAAGTAACTTTACAGCATAATTTACAATATTTCTTGTGGTTTGAAACAACATTACTGAAAGTGTTTTTAGACCAATAAAATGTTATTATCTCACTGCAGCAGAATGATTCCAACCACCAAATGATCCAGACAACAGGAAATTATCACATCCATGGCAAACAAGAGTTCCTTCTGAGAAACTTCTACATAATCGGAGTGTTAGAACATTAAACTACTCATGCAGCTTCGCCTAATGAGTCACTCAGCAAGACATTAAACATGTAATAGCATGTACGACGCGTAAGAGAACAGCAATTTAGAAAATGATAATGCCGCCGCACCTTTGGTATGAGAATGGTCCACATAAATGTAACGTAAGTGAAGAGACACGGCCATCAGTCATCGTCTCCCCGGGACAAATTGCTTCAGCCACTTAGGGTGATTATAGGGCAACAAAACCCATGTCCACTGGTGCATTGTGGATCATCTATGAGGCTGAAATCATTTACTCAAAGGAATCAATAAGCTATAAAAAATGAATGTGAATGTAGTTTGTAGAAGTCCATCCATCCGTTTTCTGCCATTTATCCGTGGTCTGGTCGAAGGGGCGACATGTCCAAAAGGGAAACCCAGAAATCCCTCTCCAGCTCCTCTTGGGGGATTCCAAAGCATTCCCAGGCCAGAGAGGATATATAATCTCTCCAGACAGTTCTGGGTCTCCTTCCAGTGGGATGTGCCCTGAAATCCTTCAACAGAGGCGCTAAGGAGGCATCTTAATCAGACATCTAAACCACCTCGGCTGACCCCTTCCGATGCAGAGCAAACAGCTCTACGTCGAGCTCCCACAGATGACAGAGATCTTCACCTTATCTCTAACTCTATATGTCTGGAATCTCATTATTTTTATGATGATCCACATCTTATGACCAGGTGAGGGCTGGATCATAGACGGACCAATAAATTGAGAGCTCTTTCTTCATGACAACAAACCAAAGCGACGCCCTTATTACTGCAGACGAGGCCCTGATCTGTCGATTCATTTCCCTGTCCTTCCTACCAAATAATCAGCTAATGAACAGTAGAAAGCAAAAATCTGTTATTTAATAGTCATGACATTGTATTCAGAATTAGAATATTGACGATAAAACATGACACTCTACTCTCTCCTGTGTGAATCTGCAGACTCATGATGAAAAATCAACTTAATTTATTAAAATAAAAGAAAACCGAAAACAAAAGCTGACGTGGCAGCAAGAAGAAGACTAAATACAGAAGCTGAACGGACATGGGCAGGAGACAAGTAGAAATAGATCAAGAGGCAATAAATAACGAACCAGCGAGTAAGTGGAGGAGATGACCAGGTTTTAAAGGCAGGAGACAATTAGGGGAAGTGGGCACAGGTGAGATGATTGCAAGGCTTGGGGCAGGTGTAGATGGGCGTGGCAGGCAGACAAGAGATAGACTGAGGAGAAGTGAATGATGGCTGAGGCACAGGGAACAAAGACACAAAGAACAAGAACCAGACTAACAAGACAACTGAATAAAATAAACAATAAGCACAAACTGAAACATGAAGACAACAAACTGAATACAAAAACCCAAATCCTAACAATAAAATGTATAGTTATAATTATAAAACTTCCTCTTTCCCTCCCATAATTTGAACCATGCCGGCACACCCCACAGACTGCTTCCAGGAACATGACTGTAAGTCTTGCAGACTGTGACCTCCTTAGCCACTCTACAAGGGTAAAGATCTGATCCTCCGTTCCACAGCTAGGAAAAAATCCTGAATTCAAAGTTTGACAACTGGTACGAGGCTTCCTCTCCCACCTGTTTGGAGAATTAAACACCTATTAGTAAGGTATGTGGTCACTTCTCTGATGCTGTTGAGTTTTTTTTGTTGTTTGCTTTCCCACACATGTTCTCCACAGGTGTTTCAGATTGTTACTCTATTTATCATCAGAACAACAATGCTTATTACGTGAGCAGAAAGCTGACGGCAATTTCTGAAGGTGACAGAATGAATAGTAATCTGACTGTGGCGCAATGTGAATCTGACCCTATTGGCTTAGTGAGTTTCCACAGAGACACTGACGTCATGGCAACCGTGGCGGCGATGCCTCTGAATCTTAATGAGCTCACTCATGTCCAAGATATGTTGTCAGCTACCTGGCGTTGGTGAGTCACTCAGAAACAGCAGCAAAACAACAACAACAAAACAGGACTGAGCATTTGGAGGAAATAGCCAAGAAAAACAAGACAGGAAGGAAATGTGAACATAGGTGGTTTATTGGTACAGAAAAAGCCACTGAGCCATTCCTAATCAGACCTGTGTAGCCTTGAGCACACAATCCAACCTGACGCAAAGGCTGGAGTGTGTTCCTCCGGCTGTCCACCTCTTCTCTCTGCGTCCGGGTTTATCTGCCTCTACTTTATAAAAGGTCACTTATGTTGTTCCGACCTGTGACTCAGGACTTTGTGCTGCCTTGATTGCCAGCACCAAAAACTCCTTAAACTTTAAAAAGAAACTTCTTCACTTCAGGCAGAGAAGCATCAAAGTTTTCAGACAGCTGCGTGCATACGCCTACATTACAAACAAATGTGCTTGTGTGTCAAATTTTGCATTAGGTTTGCAGACACAGATGTGTTTCATTCTGCAGTTCATAAGAAGACGGAGGAGGTTAATTTGGCTGCAGTCCAGACCCAACTTAGGAATTACTATTTCTGAATGGAAGCTTTGTTAGGTGGACTTCTGCTTCAGATTTTGAACTTATGCACTAAAGTTAATTTGCAGCAAAAAAGAAAAAGAAACCCAATTCCAGGTTCCTACTAATTCAATCATTAAGAAGATGAAGCTTTAGGGAAAGAATATCATCTCGGGACTATGACCACAAACAATTGCCTTATCATGTGATTACATACAAAATGAGAACAATGGTTTATTCTCTAATCGCTGTTCCTCTTTGTTAGAAACAAATGCATCTTTCAGTGTGTGTCTTTCTGATAAGGTTCATTCAAACTGTATTTTTCTTTTCTGCAAACTGGTGATAGATTTACAACTGATTTTCATAAACTATCAGGGTATTTTTTTGTGAATTCTGTAAATAAGTTTATTCACAGGGTAATTTGCTTTGTTGTTTTGCATTGAAATTGTATTTGTGCTTCTTTGCATGAATGTTGAGTGTTTGTATTTTTGCATGCTGTGCAGCGTTGCATACATTACTTTTCAGGCAAAAAGAAGCAGATGAACCAACAGAGAACAATAGAGGGTCAGTGTGGAGGTCAGGGTTGTTGTTATGTTATAGCCTGTTTACTGCGGTGGCCAACAGATGCAAATATGCAGCAAATGGCTAAACATGCAGCAAACACATAAATGGTGCCAACTCCAAAACACACAAACACAAAAAAAGACCAAATGCAACAGAAAAACAATGCAAAGGAAAAATGCTGCAATCACAGAAAACAGACAGAAGCGAAAACATTAAACCTAAAAAACAAATGCAAAAGAAAAATGCTGCAAATACCAACACCAGCGAGTGAAAAGAGCTTTAAATTCGCTCCACAAAACGTTTAGCCGTTTTCTGCACGTTTGCACCTGTCAGCCACTTTAGAATCATGCTCCCTGAAGGTAAATTGTAAAGTTATGGGAGGGAGACATCTTTTAGAGGTACTCATTAGAATGTCATGAAGACCTGCCAAAAAACAATTCACAAAGTAAGAAACAAAATGTGCACATTTCTTTTTAAATCAATGCTTAATTAGATCATAAATTAAAAATTTGTAAGCTAAATTTGTGAACGGATGCCAACTATCATGTGTGTTTGTTTATCTACAAAAACTGCCGAAGTGACTGAAAATAGGTCAACAATGGCAACATCCATGGAAGAGCCGGTCAGGATGGAGAAATTCAACAATCCTGATGTATTATTCAGATTTGTTAAGTGAAATATGCAGATAAAAGTGTTGTTTTCATTCCAGTGTGGATTCAGTGTAAGGTAATATATCTAAAAAACTAGTGTATTAAACTCTTTCAAACTGCCTTATGTGTTATCAGTCAGGATGACCTTTTTTGTGTGATTTCATTCTTTGCGATGAGTACCTTTAAGATAAAAGTCATGAATGAAGAAACTTAAAATTAGATTAGAGGAAATGGCGTAAGGTTGTGTGTGTTTATGTGTCTAAACGAGACACTGTTAAAGTCTGCAGTAAGCGCTGTAAAGTAAAGTGAAGCAAACTGACACCTCCATGGGCGCTCTCTACTGATGGAAAACATCCAAGACGACAGCCTTGAATGTCCAGGTCTAAAAAGCACACTGACGATAAATGATTCGGCGAGGCTGCAACGAAAAATTTACCAATTTTCTCACAATGCTGGGTCTCCGACTTGTCTCCAACAGATACCGCCTTAACAGAGTTTGTAACATTTTTATATAAAACTCAGGATGTGGGGAATATACATTCCTTCGATGAATGTTAGATCTTTATTTGTAATTATTTTTGTCAGTGTAGACTCATTTTTAAGTATAACTTATTCGACTACAAGAACTGAAGATGATTTTAGAGCTTCCTGACGTGAAAAACATGTAAGGACACATTTGAAAACGTGTAATCTTGTGGGTTTTACATGGGAATATATGTAAATTTTAGACTTTATACCAAATGTTAATAAATGTTCCAAAATTTAACTTGTGGAAAAAAAACATGTAATCCCACAAGTTACATGAGTTTCACACCATATTGCTATGAAAATTTGCCTAAACCAAATGTTTCCCAAATGTGAAACACAAGTGGTTTAACTGAAACTATTTACCATAAATGAAGTAGTTTTTTTTTTTCTTAAGAAAGTCAAACCAGCTGAAATTGTAGCAGCATTTTGAATGGTCCTACCCTTCTGGCAGGAGGAAATAAACATTGTTTTCCTCTGTCTCCCGGAGATTGACAGCAATGTGGCCTTTATCAATGCACTAAACCCCCAACTGCTCCCCTCAAGCTGCTCGGTGGCCAAACAGCGAGCAGCTAAAAGGGTATCTCCCCAGTGGATGTTTATGTAAATGAGCAAAGCTTGCAGCAAACAGGAAAACTTCCGCTGAACTGACCGAGGAAAAGGATGAGTGGTGGATGTTACGATTTATTAACCCATTTGAAATAAACCTCCACTGAGCTGCTTCTGTGTTTTAATTGGAAAAGAGAAGTTCCACAGAAGCAGCAGTTACTCTCAGTTTCTATGGTGATGTTAATATCACAGGAGATGGGTGACCTCTAGTCCTCAACTTTGAACAACATAAACACTTAAACTCAAGCAATCTGCTGAAAATCCCTAAATACAGTGTAGCTGCTTTCGAGATGAGAAAGTATCTCAGCTACGACGTCTCGCTGAATTTACCACATACAGTAATTAGCTGGCAGGTGGTTGTTCTGTTGTTTTGATCAAAATGCTCTTCAGATTTAAAGAGCTCTTGAAAATACTTGTAGAAAATGAAAGTGATGTAAGACCCCGTTGCTGGAAGGGTGAAAGAGTAGAACTTAAAAACGGAGAGGTCTCTAGGCTGGTGTAAAAATGAGGCATCAAGGCTTCAGGCTAAATTCAAAACTTAGCATAAAGGACTCAAGCCTTAACATTCGAGTGTAGTTGTGCTTAAAAAGGTTAATTATCGAAAAGATTAGGTGAACAACATCAAAGGCGACAAAAGCAACAATTATTTTGTGCAAACTTTTAGCCATTATCAGAGCGTTCTTCTTTTCTATTCTGATAGTGATTCAACATGAACGTTTCAGAAGTTTGGTCAAATTTCTGCTTCTTCTTTTGAAAATATCCTGAGTAATGTAGCAATGTAGTAGTAATGGAGCAACATAAACAGTTGGTTGAAACAATAACAAAAGCATAAAAAGTGTAGTAATGTTAATGTGACTTGTAGTAGTAGTTTAATTTGCTTTAATTTAAGGGGTTAGGGCCTTTTGGCCCTGGGCTAGGGTTAGGGTCTCTGCAGGGTTAGAGGGGTTAGTTTTAAATTGTGCAAATGTGCTCTTGAATGGGTTCTTCTCTAAGTATGTGTTAGCTCAACTCTCCCATGAGTGTTTCTCTCTGGTTCTTTACACTTAGATTATGCTGACTGCTTCTTCTGCAGGCAAGATACTGACTACACATAACTGCTTTGAAGTGGATCCTTCAGAGATGATGAGCTGCAAGTTTACCCCCTCATTGGTGAGATCCTCCTCCGTGTGCTGTAGATGCCTCTAGTAGATTTTTTTTTTTTCAATTTATCAAATATTCACAGAGATAATTTTTAGAGTGGTGGTACATGAACTGTTTGCTTTCTGAAGTGCAAATCAATTACTGTTCATCAGGTGAAAGTGTGGCTTATTTTTCTACTTATTGGTGGAAAAAATGGCTTAATTTGGCTGTCCCGAGCCATAAAATCCCTAATAAACGCTCACATTTAGCTCAGATGAATTCTTTTCAGTAGATGTCCCTCCTTCACTTGTGCCTAAACAAACCCAGTGATTAATAGTAATTAACTTTGCTAAGCTGCTCCATCTTTCTTCTCTTGTTGAACCTTCTTGGACACGCTTTCAATGCCTCTGTGAAGAACAAGAAAATTTGCCCGAAAATAAATAAGATTAAATATCAATAAGTCCTTTTCTCAACCGGCTATTTGAGAGTTTCATTAAATTCCAACCAGTGGTTCATGAGATCATTTGCTAACAGACAATGTGGACCGTAACAGTTAGTGCCAAAGTTTTAAGCAAAGATGTCATGCAATGAATAGTGCTCAAATTATGTATTGGGGATGACTCTCTCTCACTGCAATCACACTAAATTTCAGCACAATATCTGTAAAGGTGACTGACTTAAAGCCATTTGTTGTGTTCATCAGATGTTTCTCTAACACTACAGACAAACGTGCACATATGTTTATATATGGGCTATAATTCTTCTCCCAGATATAAATTTAGACACACAGGAAGATAAAGACATGTAGATTTTAATGAGCAACATTTTAGGGCAGAAAGCAATGAACATTATGCTAATTATTCTCTATGGTTTGTGTTTTCATTGCCTAACCCCCTCTGGGAGGAGTCCCTATTTTTCCTTTACCTTTTGGGAGTTAATCTGCTGGGAAACCTAATAAATATAAAGCTGCATCAGATTAATGTGCTCGTGAAGCACACTGATGGTCAATTACTCCACCACGAATGTGGAATGCCAAAAATCTTCCTTGACTTCCTGTTTGTGTGCGAGTTCAGCTTGGTCACACACTGCTTCTCATTACGAATCCTCACATGACTTTATGCAATTTGCGACCGCACTCTATAGCCTTTGGTAAAACAGTCAGGAGACGTCGTCTCTGTCTGAGTCCTTTGCTCCCCATCGCCCCTCCTTGGGGTCAACTGATCTTTGCCTGCCTACCATTTCTAGGGACACAACCCCAACTGCAAATGCTCTTAATTAGCCAAGAGCGACTAAGATTGTGCGTTTCCTGTGTGAATGGCGCTGATTCTCTCAGGGAGGAGACGTCTGAGCTCTCTGTTGGAGCTGCTTGGAATAGCAGAAGGGAAATTTAAGAATGCAGAATAAGAATGTGAATCCACAAAGGTACTTCTAATCCCCGCTGCCGTCTCAGCGTTAAAGGGCAAATGGCTGATTAGATTGCTGAAACGGAGGCGAGACATCCTGCAGTAATAATCCTGCCTGTGAGTGGGAGTAGATTGTCAAGATAATATCTGATGCCCGTCTGATTTTGCTAACAAAGCTGCCGCTGATTCGGATTTATCTTGACAAGATGTATACATTTAAATCAATGCCCAGATGACTGCTTTATTGGCCAGTGCAGCAGAGATGATGTTTCCCTATTAATAAACGCATGCACTCGCAGAGTTACTGGCACCAAAAGACTAATCTTCTCAAGTGTCAGTTTGAGCTGTGGGGCCACAGCAGGTTTGTTGCTCCCACTGTGGGTGTTTGCCTCCAGATCCACAGCCTACTTCCAGGACACCGAGGTCCGGACCTCAGTATTTCTGTGTATATAATAAAAAAATGAATCCAAACAAGGCTTTTGAACGGCGTGGTTCTCTGCGTAGCTCCACCAGTTTACTGTAGGAGGCGCTGCAACTGTGTGCAGCTGCAGCCAAACTCAATGTCTACGAAGAAGAGTGCAGCTTTGCTACCTTACTGCTAAAATAAAGACCAGAAGAAGAAGAGCGC